>NC_141606.1:20727492-20934992 GCF_047967505.1 Dipteris shenzhenensis
CTATAGCCCTTTCAAGGCGCCTTTGGCTACTCCACTCGTCCATTCTGGAGCAGCAGCCTGTTAGAGAAACAGGTATAGATTTCTAAGAGCCTGACTCTTGTAGCGGAAATGACTCTTCCCAGACTAGATTTCCACTCAGCATTCACTTTTGAAGCCGTGTGCACAAGAATAACTCAAGCATAAGCACTCAGATATGGAGACAGAGACACAGCATGTGGGCACCAAACAGAGATGTATATAAAGCTCCACAAGATTGGACAATATCGAATACAAACAAAACCATAGGAGCTACCTCATGTCTGCAGCCAATGAATTACCCAAGTGGCTGAGGAGAGGCTCTAATGAACTACCCGAATGAATGCCATAACAATGGCCGAATCCCCATATTTATGTGTGAGGCTGGCAGCCTCCCCCCCCCTCCCCTGGAATGGTCCGACTGGCCTCTGGAAAGGGCCAACCAGATGGCTGACCTGGCCGAATTGGGACCGACCCCATTGGGCCCTCCAGCAACCTTCGAATGACCTGACCGACCAGATCCAGGCCTATAAGAGGCCCAAGCCTCCCTCAGTTTGAGGCCCTTTCGTGGGCTCTATCATTGCACCAGCCGTGGCCTTGCCTTTGCCTTATGGTTCTGTTTCAACCCATTCAGCATCCAACAAAATCCTCAATATTGGACCTCAAAAACTGTCCAGTGAAATCACTGTGGCTGAACCACATAGAGTTCTACAAACTGACTTCTTTCCAGAACCTCTAGAAGCTCTCTGAACTGTTTCCGGAATGAAGCTCTTACTGAGCTCCACTCAAGTCCGACTCTTGAGTCCACCAAGGTATCTATAATCCCTCCTGGTCTCCTGGTCTTTCAGTCTCCAACACAAAGTCTTCCAGCAGGTCTCAACGAGGCTTTCCAGCATCATGCCCGTGATCTTTCTTGGAAAGCTGTCCATGTCAAAGTGCCTCAGTCAGCATCACCATCTCCGCAACCAACCAACTGCATTATGTAGACATCGGTGCATTGATCTCATTATTCTAAGTGCAATGATAGAGCCAACACGTATGACTGGCTAGCCTTTGAGAGTTTTTCATTTAATATACCTATGCACGTGGAGCATTTTAGGGTTGACATGGCACATATGCCCGCATTAAGATTTCAGTAAATTAGGAAGCATAAGCCTTTATATTTATGTTATTTCCTTGTCTTTTGCGATTTAGTTCTCATAGCACCATAGTTTTCAAACTTTGTAGGTTTTGATTGTAAAATCTTATAGAACAGTTCTCAAACTTAACCTTGGATCTAGTCTAGTTCAGGAAAGGATGTAATCATGTGACTGACTAGGTGAAACTGTATTCCAGGAGCTGGGCCACCAGGTTTCAGCAATACATAAGGCTGCACAACAAGTCTTTACAGAGACAGGAACGCATCTTCAGTACAAGGTTGGGACCATGATTGAGATCCCTCGTGCAGCGCTGGTGGCTGATGAAGTGAGTTCTTCTCACCAATTAAGGCCACTATTGATTTCCTAAAGTGATCACAGAGAATTTAGCTGCATGCTGATCAATTGATCTTGTATTGTTATCTGCTTCTGTTTACACAGAAACACACAATTCAAAACTTCAACAGTAGAAGGAATGCAATCTCAAATTTGCAAAAAATAATCTTCTTAAAACATATACTCACTCTTACATTGATTTATTTTGTTTTTTTGAAAACATGTTGTTGCAATTCACTTATTGTCCCTTTGTATTTCTAGACTATTGAAAAATTTGCTTCAATGTTTCTGTGTGATGTTGTTATTAAAATTGCTCTAAAGATAAAGCATCTATGATTCACGGGACAGATCTAGTTTATGCTATTGCCAGAGATTAAGTTGGCCATAATTTTTCAAAGAATAGAATTTGTCTCGGAGGAGCCATTGTGAAAACAGTCATGCACTTAACAGTGATGAAGCTCATTCAGTGTTTGGTTGCTGTTTGGAGTGAAGAAGGTTTTGTGCTTACTATTGTCTCCAACTCCATGAAATTTTTAGAATCCAGTAACATGCTCAGTACATTGATTTAGCTGGATTATGGCAGTTTTTTAGAAGCCAAGAATACTTGCAAGTGCTAGGGTTTGTATTGTAGAAAGCTAAGCTATTGCATCAAGATCATAGTGTATGCACACGATTGCAAAGGAGCTCTACTTTTGTATAAAATTCTTCGTATGCCACAGATTGCAGAGCATGCAGATTTCTTTTCTTTCGGAACAAATGACTTGACACAGATGACCTTTGGCTATAGTAGGGATGATGTGAGCAAGTTCTTGCCAAATTACCTAGCACAGGGCATTCTTCAAAATGATCCATTTGAGGTATCTAGAATCATTTGTTGCTTTGATTTACTTTTCTTATTTTCCACAATAAGAATGTTTTGTAGAGTCTAGAGCAATGATTGACAAACTTGCTGAATAGGTACTTGACCAAAAGGGTGTTGGCCAGTTAATCAAAATTGCAACAGAGCGTGGCAGGAAGGCAAAACCCAAATTAAAGGTAGACCTTTATCATCTGTTTGGTCTGGTCTCTTGTTGGAAGTGTGGGTGCAATTATTCTTGTGACTAAATGCTCTATTTAACTTTTCGACCGTGCTGATAATATTCTGCAGGTAGGGGTTTGTGGTGAGCAGGGAGGAGAGCCATCCTCAGTGGAGTTTTTTGCTGAAACGGGTCTAGACTACGTTTCATGCTCACCATTTAGGTTCATACCCTTCTCTTCTCCCTTCCATGTAAACATTATGAAAGCATACATTTTGTTTAATGACCACTGTTATTTTCTTTGTTGAAAGAATCAAAGTAGGCAAAACCAATGAATGCAGACACACAGAGGGAGGGAGGCAAAGGGACATGAAGAAAGGTTTTCATAGTGCAGATAAATGAAGGGCAAGGAGAAGGGAAGGGATGCAAAATAAGGTTATCATTGTGCCCAATGATCCAAAGAGCCCTAGAGCAAGAGACATAATATGTGCAATGCAGTGATCCTTATCCATCACTTGCTGTGCTCAATCCTACTCGGTCATGCTTGCTTGGGTTGTGCTGAAGGTGAGACCAGGCCTATTGGTGCTTCTCTTAGCGGGTTCTCTTCTTTGTTCTACAACACCCCTCTCAACTATCCATTGACGTGCAGTGGCAGAGATGCTGTGCTCTCCTCTGGATAGTGTGGCCATCATTGTGTGTGAGAGGATGTTCGACAGGAAGCAACGTGTCTTGTCATAATATAAGCTTCAACTCCCCGCTCAAGCACCCAAATGAGGAGAGCAAGGGGGAGTGACAACTGTAGCCTGGTAGAGGGAATATGAACGAAAAGAGAGGCTGCCATGTGGGAAAAACACAGGCTGCCAAATGAGCAGTACTTTGTCATCCTTCTTGGTTTTGATTGGCTCCCCTACGGAAGGCTGAAACAGTCCATGGGGACTGCCATGGGTGTTGGAGTTGGTGGGTGAAGAGTGGGAGAGCTCAAGGCAGCTAGAAGGTGAAGAATATAAGCACACAAGAATGATATCTTTATTCAAGTAGAAGATCCTTATATAGAGGCAAGTACAAAAGCTCTTGACCTCATGGATGAGTGAAGGTGCATGGTGGAGGGGGAGAGAGAGAGAGGGTAGCCTAGGGAGAGAGATAATAATATTCAAAGAGAGACATAATGAAATGGAAATGGAATAGCAAGAGCAATGAGCATAATGAAAGTACTCACATGTAGACCAAAGGCTTGTAGGCTTGATACTTGATTGATTTGACACTAGACAATATGAACACCAATGCATATGGGATAACTCCCAATTTGACACGTGGCATCCATGGGATGCACTAGACTAGAACTCACCAGAACACACCAAACTGACTCATCTTGACTCCATTTCCTAACACCCCCCATGGAGGAAAGGTGAGTGACTGGAATGGAATCAAGAACAGAACATGACAATGACGATCAACAAATTGTGCAATGACAGTTTAGAACTAGACATGGCTCCCATGCTAACTCAGAGGCAATTGGGCATGGTTCAGAGGCTAGTGAGCATGGTATAGACTCAGAGGCTCACCTAGCATGGCTCAGAGGCTCATCATGCATGGATGCATGACCATCTCAGAGGTCTAGGAGACCAATGCACCAACATCCTAGAACTCACATGCCAGGCCTGATAAATAGACCTATCAAAGCTAATACATGGCTCCCACAGTACATCCCCCTCCTGGCTCCAGGGACTAAGTAGGGACATGGAGCCACACACCATAAATATAAAAGCAATACATCATTTTAGGAGGACTATCCAAGGCAGAGGACCTTTATTGACTCAACACACATGATTTATTGCATTCATTTTTGGGAAACATTCCAGGGCAGAGTACCCAAATAGAACATGCTTGGAAAATATATGGATCATCATCTCCATCGTCCTCTAGAGGGAAAGAGAGATGTTGGATTTCAGCAGTGTAAGAGCATGAACTTGTGTCGGAGGGTCGTCATCTTCATCGTCACTAGTGGCGGCTGCAACTGGCATGGTCCTTAGTTTGCTGTTTAGCAAGCTTCTGGTAGCATCTGTCCTCCGTATGACCAAGCTTGTTACAAAAGGTGCACTTGAGAGGCTTGAATGGCTTTGTCTTTCCATGTGCTGGTGTGGGCCTGGGTTTCCATCTGCTGGTGGAGGCAAGAGCCTCTGTAGTATCTGAAGAAGAGATTGGAGATTCTTTGTTCCAGCGATCTTTGTTCGAGAAGAAGAGTCACCATATCATCAAAGGTAGTCGTGGCAAGCCTATATATTTCAAGAGTATGCTCAAAACAAGTGACTCCTTCCATACTCTTCATGAGAACATCCATTTTGTCCTCGTCGTCCGGGGAACACTTCAGGCTGGAAAGTTGTTGCACAAGAGATTGCATTTTTGCTAAATGCGCACGCAAGGTATCACTATCATCCATTTTCAATTTATAAAATTGCAATTCAAGAAAACCTTGGAGTTTGTGATTTTGTTACCAAAAAGATTCTCGAGACGTGCCCATATCGCTTTGTTTGATTTGAAGTCGATGTGATGAATCAAAGTATCGTCGAGGCAAAGTCCAATGATAGCAATAGCTTTTAAGTTGTGTGGCTCCAATGACTTGAGTTGTTGAGGATCCGTTGTGGGAGCGTCATCCTCATTAGCATCCCATACATTTTTTGAAACCGGCCTCTAATCACTCAGAGGGTAGTGGAACTAAACCTTTAATTACTTCAGCACTTATTTACAGCTCACAAAGCATATATCACAACCATTAACCATTGCATGATCACCATTTGGCATTTACCCATTTGTTCACAAACAAAGCCACTGAAAAAGGGATGGAGGCTAGAATGCCCCTGCTCAACAAACATAGACAAGTGCACCTGATTGGCCCCAAACACCATGGCGCCCCTTTCGGTATTTCTTTATATTTCACTGTGAAATGATTACAAGTTGCATCTGGGAGACCTTCCCTGCAACTGAGCACGCAGCCCCAATTCACTAAGCCTTTGCAAGGCTTTCAAGCATAGAACACCATCACATAAGTGCACTTAACCCATAGGCTCAACCCAAAGGCATTCTCTTTTCCGAGTGCAATTCCATTGGCGATCTAGATGCAATCACACTGCACCCCAGCTGCACTCTTTTTGAGTGGTTTCCAGATGGCATTCACAAAGCTTTTCAAAGCTCCAAAATAAAATCAGCAAAGTACCCAACCAAAGAATGACTCATGTAGCACTGCCTGGGCACCTGTGAGCCAAGAAAGAGGCGGCACACGAGGCCAACCAATAGCTTATGGCAAAAAGAAATTGCAGCAGCAAAATCACCGCTCACCAAGCCCTGAAAACTCGAACCAAGTCCTCAATCGCCAAGAGGACATAGTAGCCAATGCCCAATTGCATTCTCAGCCAAAGAGGAGTGCAAAGGCATGAAGAAAGAGCATTTACAAGAGCCGACCAGCAAGAATTCCACTGAAAAATGCGAAAAGAAGCACTTCTGTCACGAAGAAATGGGAGTTCTTGGGCTCAAAAGAAGCGTGCTTCAGAGAGGAATGCATTGAGAAGGTTTTGGAGAAGTTTCATCGCCGGAAAGTCCTCCAAAACTGAGAAAAACCAGTCAACCAGCGCGTGGGACCACTCGAAATTCAACAGAAAGCTCTAGCTTTGCAAGAGGAGAGGCCAGGAGGCGGTAGAAGCAAAAAGGTCTTGAAAAAGCCACTTTTGCAAATTCGACCAGCAAAAGAAGTGCTCAGCTCTACCCGTTCTGCCAAATGCACGGAGGGAAAAGCATATCACTACGAAGGGGAGGTAGAGGGGAAGCCATTGGGCCAAACGAAAGTCGAGGAATCCAAACAGATGATGAGTTATGAAGAAAAACGGAATTCAGCTGAAGGAGGCTGAAAAACCAGTCCAAAATCTCAACAAAGGGAGAAGATGAGAGAGAAAACCACACATGTGAAGTTTAGAAGGCCCAGGAAGGTCCAGGAATGGCAAAGGAGCATGTACAAGGCACTAGAGCCACCTGGAACTCTAGGGGGGGCCACTGAAGGTACATGGTTCTCTAGGGGGGCCATTAAAAATGCCACATCATCATTTCCCAACAACCACTCTTTTAATTCCTTGGAATGCCTTTGGGCCTAGGGATTAATTACGCTTATGTGCTAGGCACCATGCCGCGTTTAATTACACATTATTAAGCCCATGCTTGGACTTTAAAACCAAAGTTGTCACGGTCTTATAGTACATTAAAGCACTTAGAATTTCACGCCCCCGTGACATACCCCTCTCTTGAAACAACAAACCACAGTTTGCTGCCCCAAAACACAGGAGTGAGCATGAAATATAGCATAAAAGAGTATACAAGAAAGCCACAGCTATAGTATACAGAGACAGTGAAAATATGGCTAGGAGAGGCATGCATCCATCCATATACACTGCTCAAAATCTATGTGATCCTCGGCGATCAATAGTCAAGATGCATCAATATCATGAAGTCTCACAGCAGAAATACTGTCAGCTTAGTATCTCGGATGAAACATACAGTGTCATCAAGCGACCTCATGAAATCACGGTGACCCTGTCTGTACTGAGGGAGTGGAGGTGCTATCCCCCTCTCGAACACCAGGTAATGCTCCAGACGCTCGCTCTGCTGAACTACCTGTAGGAGCTCGGACCGCAGTTGGCTCTAAGTGGAAAGCATCAAGGTAAAGCTGCAATATCGCAGGTGAATCTGCCAGTTCACCTTCCTCCATCCATTTCGCATCAAGTGATGGGTAATGTTAAAATTTTACCAAGTAGCGAGGGATAACTTTACCCTTGAGCTTTCTATCTCTGTGTGCCAGAATCTGCTCTGGGACCAGAAGTTCATCTTGTTCTTCCACTTCAGGTTGCACCTCATCAGGTAAATCCTCAGGAATATCTCAATGATATTGCTTTAATAAGCTCACATGAAAGGCATTATGTATCTTCCAATGCGGAGGCAACTTCAGCCTGTAAGCTATCCCGTTTATCTTTTCAGAAACCTGGAAAGGACCATAGTAACACATGTTCAGCTTTGTGTACAACCTTTCCTTGTCTTTCTTATTTTTCAGCCTTGCCTTCTGAAAACACAACAAAACCCAATCACCTTTTGTTAATACCAATTCCCTGCGGTGCTTATCTGCTGCTCTTTTCTGCTTTTCGTGACTTCTTTGCAAGGCATATTTGATCTTCTTGTAAGCCTCTTCAAGGCTTTTCACAAAACGATCAGCTTTGAAGATTTTCTCTTTTGTATGCAAAATGGGAGGTATCTTCCTAGCACGTTTCACTATTTCAAAAGGTGCTTTACCTGTGGATGTGTGTACCACATTATTGTAAGCATATTCCAGCAAAGGCAAATAATGCTCCCATTTGCTTTTGTGGTCTGAGACATAGCATTTAAACATATCCAAGATGGTAGAGTTTTCCTGCCCCGATTGTCCATCAGATTGAGGGTGAAAAGATGACGAAAAATTCAGCGTAGTGCCCATATTTTCAAACAGCCCTCTCCAAAAGAGGCTGGTCATCCTCGGATCTCTATCACTGATTATGGATTCAGGCATCTCAGACATGCTGCAGAAACAATTTGGCCATTTGATCTGCTGTAATTTTCTTTCTTACTGGCACATAGTGGGCTTGTTTGCTAAACCTGCAAATTATTGTCCACAATCCATCATGTCCAGTAGGAGTACGTGGAAGATCAAACACAAAATCCATAGCTATGCTTTGCCATGGTCTATCCGAAATTGGCAAAGGGTGTAACAACCCAGGTGCCTTCTACCTGTCAAACTTTACTTTCTGACAAACCATACATGTTCTCACATATTCTTCCACATCTTTCCTCAAAGATGGCCAATAAAAGTATTGCTCCACTGCTGTAATTCCCCTATGTCCTGCATATGGAGGAGCATGACTTTCCATTATGACTTTCTGTCGCATCTGATCAGTGACACAGAGTCGTCCATGCATCAAAACGAAACCCTCTTTCAACATATAGTGATCATGCCTTTGACCATCAGAAAGCTGATCATAAATAGTTTAAAAATCAGCATCATTAACATATTGATCTTTCATCACATCTAACACATTGTTGTAAGCAATGCTCACTGCTGAAACACTGGGTTTCTTGGAGACTGCTTCAAGCTGTGGTTTCCTGGAAAGTGCATCATCCACGACATTTTTGTTACCCGGCACATGTACAATTTGAAAATGAAACATTGAGAGGAAGTTAGCCCATCTCATGTGCTTTTCAGATAATTTTCTCTGCGTGAGAAAATATCTAAGTGACTGATGATCTGTCTGCACATAAATCAGCTCCAAGAAGGTAATGTTCAAAGCATGTATCACTGCTCACATTTCCTTCTCGTATGTCTGCAAGTACAATTCAGCATCTTTGAGAACTCTACTCTCATATGCAACCACTCTGTCATCCTGCATCAAAGTGCCTCCTATGCTGTTCCCACATGCATCACAAGTTACAGAAAAGGGTTTTGCAAGATCTGGCAAGATAATAACGGGTTCATAACACAACTTTTGCTTCAGCTCTTCAAAAGCTGCATTTTCCTTTGGTCCCCACCGAAACGGTACAGCTTTCTTTTGTAAAGCATGCAAGGGAGAAGCAATTTCTACAAAGTACTTTATAAACCTCTGATAGTATGAACACAACCCAAGAAAGCTTCTGACTTCATGCAGATTTTTCAAAATTGGCCAACTCCTTATGGCCTCAACTTTTGCAGGATCCATCTTGATCCTTTGACACTATATGACCGAGAAAATGAATCTCATGCATAAAGAACTCACTTTTCTTGGTGTTTATTAATAGCTTGTGTCTTTTCAACTCTTGAAACACAATAGTGAGATGTTTCCTGTGCTCCTGCTCATTTTTAGAGAACACAATGATGTCATCGAAGAAAGTGCCCACAAACTTTCTGTGTGCTCTAAAAATTCTGTCCATCATTCTATTGAAAGTGGCAGGTGCATTAGTCAAACCAAAAGGCATCACAAGGAACTCATATAAGCCAAATGAAGTGCGGAAGGCAGTCTTGTAGACATCTTCAGGCCGTATCCTCATGTGATGGTATCCACTTTTAAGGTCAATACGACTGAACATTGAGGAACCTTCCAACCGATCCAATATATCATCAATGCGTGGAATTGGAAAACGGTTCTTAATTATGACTTTATTCAAAGCCCTATAATCAATACACATTCTCTAACTGCCATCCTTCTTTGCACAAGCAACACAGGGGAACAGTAAGGAGAATTACTTGGCTGTATTAATTTCTTTTCCAAGAGTTCCTTCACTTGTGACATTATCTCTTCCTGTTGTGCCTTACTGACACGATAGGGAGGTATATTAGGCGGTGAGCTTCGTGGAATTATATCAATTTGATGATCCTCAGGCCTCTTGGGAGGTAATTCTTGAGGAAATGCATCTGAGAAACAATCCTGAAAATCTGAAATAAAAGCAGCCCTTTCTCTATCTAAAGCAGAAAGAGTAGAGCCTTCCTGAATTGGTTGGCTGTCCTCTTTGACAAAAATCAAGTACGCTGAAATATGACGCTTTATTACATTGGAAATGCAAGACGCTGAAACTACATGGATGGACTCCCTATTCAACTTTACATCAAGTACATGATTTTTGCCTCTATGAGTTAAAGAAATCTTCTTGTTTCTCATCTGCACATCAGCCCCCACCCTGTACATCCAAGGCATCCCAAGCAAAGCATCACACTCTGGCAAAGGCATAATGTAGAAGTCCTCTGCATCCTGATATCCCTGGATATGCATCCTCAACTTGCCAATGATAGGAGTGACAGGTGTGTTGAGTTCATGGTTGGCCATATCACACATGCCGGATGGCCCCATTTCCTCAGGCTTGATGCCAAGCCTTCCTGCCATATCAGGAGTTATGAAATTTGCCTTTGCCCCAGAATCAAAGAAAAACAAACAATTCTGATTTCTGATTTTTCCCCATGCTCTGCACATCTCAGTCTTTTTCGTTTCTTCTTCATCATGTGCATGTGGCAAACTCCCAATCACATCTGGAAGAAGTCCTGCGGAAGGTTTAGGCCTTTTGTCCCTCCGATCAGCTTGTTTATCACCATTCTTATCATCATCTGACCTGTCTCTTTTCTTGAATGGGCAATCATAAGAGCGGTGTCCCTCTCCTTTGCATATAAAACATTTGTTTTGCTCCATGAGTGACTTTTTCTCTTCATCAGATAACTTGGTACGGGGCTGTTTATTAGGCTGTCCATGCTTTTGACCAGCTTTGAATTGGGCTTTTCCTCCCTTTTGAAATGGTCGTTTGCCATAATTTTTATTTTCATATTTGATGTCCTTATCCTGGTGTTTGGCAGCCCGTTTGTTGTCTTCTTTCTTGCTGTCCATAAAGCCCAAATTTTTCTCCTGCATCCATGCATATGCTGTCCTTGCATTCTCAATTAATTGAGTCATAGAACCCACCTTGGTTTTGATGCAATAATCACGTAGCTCACTAGGCAATCCACAACAGTACCTCTCTATTTGCTCTTTCAAAGAAACATGCCTGTAAGAGCTCAATGGCAGCAAAACATCCCAAAACCTCTGGGTGTAATCATCAAGATTCTTGCAAAGTTTGTATGATAAGTCATGCCAGTGTGAAAGTACTTCAACTTCAAAAGTTGGAGTAAGCCAAGTAGAAGAGAACACTTGCTTAAATTCCAGCCAAGTAGCAGGTGCATCTCCATGAAGCATAAGGTTGGTGTAGCACTTAAGTGCATTGCCTTTCAAAAATGTGGCGACCTTCCTCATCTTGGATGCTTCTGTAAACAAACCCCCAAGAAATGCAGCATCAAATTGTTGAAGGAATGTGAGGGCTTTGTACCTGTCCTGTACTCCATTATATGTATCAAACTTGACATGAGAACCACCATCCTTAAATTCTTTATATACATTTGATATTGGCTGTCCCAAAGATGGTTGTATATTTGCAGCATTCCCTTCACTAGGGAGAGCCATGCTTGGCTGGACATTAGGCATGGGAGCATATGCTGTGGCTTGCATGCCTGGATGCATTCCCACATTGTCATACATGGCTTGCTTTCTATGCCCAATTGGTGGTGAAATCAACAAAGCATCAAAGATAGAATCTGTACCAAAATATTCAGGTTGCTGCCTCAAATATGGCTGAGGTGGTTGAGCCACATTTATGGACTGCACATTATTATTTTGAGGAGTAGAAGTACCCAAACCAAGGCCTTGTGCGGCTGCTCATACTGTTGCACTGGCTGTACTTTTTGTATCTCTTTATCAAGTGCTCTTTTGGGTGATCCCTCTCTCTTGGAAGTCACTTTCTTAGTCATTTTTTATGGCTGTCCCTCATGGGAAACTGATGCATGAGTGTGCGGTCCGCCGCATTTGTTTGCACAATCTGAGCCAAATTTTGAGCCAGCTGAGTCAAAGCAGTCACTGCACTTGCAAGCTGTGCATTCAACATAGTAGCATCATCTGACTCACTGCTAGAACTAGTATCACCGTTGAGCTCAGTTGTAGCTTCATGTGTGGCCTGCTCAAAAGGCATTTGTTGTGCTCCCTGCAGCTGTACACCTGCAGCTGTACACTAGCTGGATCATTAAGGCTTTCTTGCCTTCTCCTTTGAGGAGTTGTGGAGCTCTCTTGCTCATGGGTACTCACCATGTTTATGGTTGTAATATTCAGCTATCAAAAAGTGCAGAACGAAGCTCTATTTTTTATTTTGTCTTCTGGGTGGAGATTAATTTATCTAGCTCAGAGATGATTTCAAAAGTCGGATACTGAAATTATCTTTATTCACATTTGTCATGCAGGGTGCCAATTGCAAGGCTAGCTGCAGCTCAAGCAGCCATAAAAAAGTAGAGTGAATTGAACCTCAGTGTGTAAGGTGACTTTCCATTTCAAATTGTTCATGTACAATGTCCGCTGTGATATGAGAGAACCCTTTGTCTGGGTTTGATTATAAATGTTGTATAGCATTAGTAAACATGTGGATGATAACATGATTACCAGTGCAGTCTGAAGGATGTGTTTGGAACTTTGTACATTCAGTTGATGGCTGTACAAGACAAGCACTGGTAAAAGTGATCTGATGTTATTGCCGATTTCCTATCTTGGTCTGATTAATAAATGTAAAAGTGGGCCTTCAATGTTTTACTTGTTTCTAAGAGTCTATGCATGACGTGGTCTCTCTTTGTCCTGGTAATTGTCATGGTTTGGAATACTGAATTGGCTGCACGTTGTTAACTTCAATGCTCTTGTGTTGATCTAACTGTGCTACAATTATGTAATAAGAAGCATAATTAAAATGTTATTTTCTATGTCCACACATTTAAATATTTGAGTGCTTAATGTGAATTATAAGTTTCTCTGCAAAAGAGAGCTTTTCCAAATAGCAAGGAATGTGATTGGGTGGGTATGGCTAAAAATTAAAGCACTAACGCATGGAAAAACGAGCTAGGTATGGCCTACAGTCAGATATATTAATTTTTGCTCATTAATGAAACATAGAGCACTGTTAGATACGAGTGAGTATTTCCCCTCCTTTGCTTCTTCTCTGTGTGGTTTGGTACACCCACCCCTTCCCCTCTCTCTCTCTCTCTCTCTCTCTCTCTCTCTCTCTTTGATATGGTATTAGAGCTTCTGTTTTGAGCTTGTTTGGTTATCCTTCCCTTGTTGTGAAGATAAAAGGATAGCTTGCTACAACCAAACTTTATGCAGTGGAAAAAAGAAAGTCTCAAGATCTCACAATGAAACCTTTGAATGCCAACTCACTCCATGTGTTTCTAGAGAGACACTTCACATAGAGCAAGTATACACAGATGTACAGCCAAACAGTTTCATATTTACATATCAAACCCATGCACTAACCTTGTCAAATCTGTACGATCACCTACAGCAAACAATTGCTGAGATAAGGCACCAAGATCTGCTGCTGCTACTGTGGTAGAACTCTTCTAGATCACTGCACGTCTCCATGAGACTTTAGTGGCTGCTCTAGGTGAGTCTTCCAGGCCACAAATTGTTGCTTTTGTTCTGCTGACCTAGCACAGGATTCCTGCAACTACTGTTCTTGCTGCTGTACCAGTCCAGGTACCCTTCCAATCCTTTTCGCCCTATGGACTGCCTTGTATCTTCTCTAGAGTGCTGCCCATGTGGCAGCCTGTTTGCTGCCGACATGGCAGTCCTCTCAGCCAGATTCCTACAAGTTTCAAGCTCCATCCCACTCGTCGTATGGAGGCTAACAGATGGGTCATTGACCCTATCCATCAACCCCTTTCGATGACACATTGTGGTCCGATACACACTTTGTCGAACAACTTCTCCATTCAAGAACTACTCGAAGATGTCTTCATCATTTAGTCTTGTGTCCCGTAACTCTAGTATCTTCTGATACTTCTCTGCATGGTTCATAAACTACCGGGTCCGGTTGGAACATTGGTACAATTACTGGTCCAAGTCATGAACACTCTGGAGTCTTCAGAATCCCAAGGCACCGACAAAGTGATTTAGTTGTCCCCCTCAAAAGATAGGAACAGATCAAACCGTGCAAAATACCATGGATTTTGGGTTTGTGTCAACCCAATGTGAAGTCCGGAACTATGTGTGTCCTGGTCCTTGATTCCCTCACAATGAGATTGTTGTGGCTGCTCCACACTGACCCCCCACTGCTAGGAATCCGTCCAGATCTCTCTGTAATATGGTCACCCAGTGGTCCTGTACTGGCGCACTCATCCTCTTTTGATCTCTCAGATCCTAGATCTCTACTTATAAGGCTTTGGCAGGATCATCGACTGGTCTTTCCAGCATCATGAAACTAGGTTTGCTTAGAGAAACCTCGTGATCACATTTACTGATCAACAACTTGAACTTGTCAAATGGCAGCCAGTGTCAAAAGCCTCCACAATGAGGAATCCCCCTCTGTCTCCATAAGGAAATATTTTTCCTTCCATTCTTTATACAACTGAGAATTTCTGTACAAGCAACCATCCCAAACCAATCTATTGAAATATCCAATGAAGTATATTGAGGATACATACCTAGGAAACTCAGTTTCATACTGCTTGCTATTGGAGCAAGCCTGGTACCTCCCGAAAGTACCCAATTCTTCAGTGCCTTTATGTAAGTTTGCATTTATGCTCCCTTCTGTGTCTTTAAACTCTATTTCGAAGTCAGCTCCCCCTCTACAGGTGGTACTGGACTGGTCCTTAGATCCCAAGGCTGAGCAACACCTTCCAATCTCCTCCACAAAGTCTAACTTTGTGCTCCACTCTCCAATGTCTCTCATAGGCACCGTCACACCTGGGTCTACAAGCTCTCTCTCAATGGGACATGGAGTTGCCACCAAGAGGAAAATTTCTCTCTTACCATATTGGCAGATGTGGTGTCTAACTGGTCCTCCTTTGCTTGGTCAGCCTTTTTCTTCTTGCAGTCTTTAGCAAAATGTCCAGGCATGTCGCAATTGTTTTTGGCCATGAGAGATTATTGTCGCCATCGTCACTTCCATTGTGCAACTTCATCTGGGCTTCTTCTTGAAGCAATAGCAGGGCCAATTCCTCCCCAACGCGATCAGCCTTGTCCATTTTCCAGCAGTAAGAGTCGTCACTAACCCTTTATAGCTCTTTGGAAGCTTGCTGTCTAGAAGCGTGGCCAACTGATTTGCTGTCCACCTTGTGATCAACTGCTGTGAAGTTGTTCCTTGAGAATCTTCAGCTTCTCAAGGAAATCATGGGTCGATCCCCCATGATCTCCTATTGTTGCTCTCTAAGACACCCAGAGCTCGTCAAACGCTTGGCTCTAATACCATGTTAGAGAAAAGGATAGCTTGGTATAGACAACCCTTACGCTGCGGAATAAAGAAAGTCTTGAAATCTCACAATGTAAACTTTGAATGCCAACTCACTCCGTGTGCTTATACACAGCTGTAGCTGTACAGTCAAATAGTTTCATATATAGATGAAAGGCCCAATTACAAAACCTTGTCAATCTATTGGTCACCTACAAGTAACAAGCAAGCTCAGACTCTGTTTGCTGCTCTATTGTGGTAGAACTCTCCTAGATCACCGCGCATCTCCATCAATCTTCAATGGCTTCCCTAGGTGAGTCTGCTACTGATCTTCTAATGGATCCTCCTGTGCACCACAATCTGGCTCTCCTACAAGATATAGATATGCCCCTCTGTGTGCACCTGGATGGTGCAAATGCTTATGCAGAGACTAATAGCTGCTGCGAGAGCCTCTTCTGCTGCACATAAGTACTTTCCTCTGCTCTCCAACAGGTTGCTGGTCTGCAGCAAGGAGTATAGGCCAATAGGCCCTGCAGACATGGCCAACCAACAGGCTGACCTCGGACCCAGTCTGTGGCAGATCCTTGACCTGCTCACCTATGTAAGGCCCTGGTCCATCTGCTTTTGTGTGGGTCATACCTCATCCAGTACTCTGCATATATCAATGACTTGATCCACAGATTGGGCTCAGCCAGCCTGTGGTACTGCTGCTGTCAGCTAACTTCCTGCAAACACTGTTTGTTGTCCTACAGTCCTTCATGATCAGCTCCACGTTTGCTGTCTTGACCTGATAGTTCTGCCAACCAGCTGTCACTGCTCTAGACCGCTGCAGGTTTGGGGCCAGACCTGTCTGCAACCCTTTCCAAGCCACGAACTGTTGCTGTTGTTATATCGACTATGACAGACCTCCTGCGCTTGCTGCACCTGCTGGTGTACAAGCCCAGGTACCCGCCCAGTCTTTTTTGCCCTATAGACTGCCTTGTATCTTCTCTAGAATGCTACCCATGTGGCATCCTATTTTGCTGGCCACCATGGTAGTCCTCTTACCCATATTCCCCCAAGTGTCAAGCCCTGTTGCACTCCTCATATGGGGGCTAATAGGTGCGGCATTGACCCAATTTATCCAAAATTTAGGCCACTTGTGGTTGTTCTGGCTCAAAAACCAGCCGTTTGGAGTGTTCTAGATTTTGTTATGACATTTGAAAGTTTGTTTGCTTCATCTATTGGTTTGAAGCTCACAAAGAGATTAGGAGGGAGGAGACAAGGCTGAAGATGCCTTATAAATACCTGCCGACTGCAGTTGTAGGAGTCGCATGGTCTTGTGGCAGCCTAGATAGTCCATATTCATTCATGCCTGGACTTGCATGGGTTATGTAAATGTGCATTTGACTGTATCCAAGCTTTTAGAAGGTCTGTTGTTCATGTTACGGTTCACAAAGCCTAGAGCTTTATAAGCTAATTGCTTTATATCTTGGTAGGACAGCGGCTAGAGCTGCTCACAGAGCCACCACATGGGTGATTAAGGCTGCGTGGTAATCATTTGTGGCATTTAGCCTTCGCATACATATCTTCCCAAAGCTTTGATAGCAATGAAAGCCACACATAATTCTGTACTGCAAGCCACTAAAAGTAGCTGTTCTCACGTTTCTTTAGATTTGTTTAATTGTTTGCTTGTTAGATGGTCCGTGTGACCTTAACTTTCGTTGATTCTCAGCCAAAATGGCTGATTATAATCCACTCGAGCGTTCATTGGAGGTTGCCCTTGCTCTGCTGTTGATCATTTTCCTATTCTATCTACTTTAGGTTACTGAAACTTTTCATGCTGGTGGTCACCCTTGCCTTTAAATAAGTATCCTTCAGATCTGTGGATAAAGTCTTGTGGAGTTTGCGGCCATCTTATAGTTATTTCGGTGTGTGAGGCTTGTCTTTTTGCACTTTAGAGAGGAGTGCCAACTCCCTCAGCTAGTTTCACCAAGTCTTGTGGCCCTATGGCTACTCTGCATTGATTCCACCCCGTTTAGCCCACTTTAATCCAATTATTCATGAAAAGCTGCTTGCCATGTTGTGAAAATCCCAAAAGACTTATTTTTATATGGGTTAAAAAGGCCAATGGGATACGGTGGTCATGTGGTCTTGCACAAACCATCCTCCCACTATCTCCTAAATTTGTGCACACCCATTAGCCAGTTCAACCCCATTAGCCCAAAATTTTTTTTTTTTCAAGAAAGAGACTTCTATTAAGTAAGAGAAAAAACCCGCAAGAGCAAGCTCAAAGCGGAATACATCATGAAATCATGATGATAAATAAACCCCCTCAAAATGAGGTGGAAAACAACCAAGGCTGAGGCCGAAAGTGCCACCTCAACCTGTAAGAGTCTCAGAGAAGAAAGGAGAATCCTTCCATTCCCTGAAGAAAGAAGCCCTCCTAGCTGAGGCTGCACGGGAGTCTCCCTGCATACTCGTCCATACGGCCATCAAGGTATGTATGGTGTCTGCCCAAATATTAGCCAATGTGTGCGAGGGATGAACCTGAGTTCCCTCCAATGCCTCTGTGCATCTGGCTCTCCAGATATGCCGGGTTGTTATGCTCGCTAGAATCTCCCAAGAGGTATCCACAGAGGCATGTACAGCTGTAAAAGAAAGGTGTGGTATCACATCCAAAGAGCAGGATTCAACCTGATGATGTTGAATCGAAATGGCCCGAGAAGAGTCAAGTCTCTCATAGAATACCTAAGACCTTGTAAGAGAAAGCCAAGCCACTGAGCCCCATGTCATAAAGAATGGGGAGTGGGCAAAGTGACTGAAAATCCCGGCTACCCCCATCCAAATCATCCTCGCCTGTCTGCAATCCCATAAGCAATGCTGAATGGTCTTCAAAGCAGAGAGGTAACGAGGGCAAGTAGGGTCGGCTCTGAACCTCGATTTCCAAAGATTCACGGCAATCCCACCATGGATAGAAAGCCAAAAGAAAAGAGTATCTTTCAATTCCTGTGGGATTTCCAGAGTCTCATCCAGAAGCACCTCTACAAATCCGTAGTGATATCAAATGCCTCCCAATGAGGAACTTTGGAAGGTCTCCAACCTCTACTATTGAGCTGGAATCTCCTGGCATTACTGACCATGTAACGAAAGAAGGGGATGCTCTTCTCTTGATGCCCTACGTCAATCTACTCCCACTCTCCAGGGTCCCACTGCAAATACCTAATGGGAACTCCCCCGTAGAGCCAAAGTCTCCAAGATCTGGTGGAGAGAAGTCGGGGGTATGGGTCAAGGAACTACTCTGAATCTGATCCTTGCACCAAAAGACCTACAACCCTGATAGGCTGAAAAGCAGACTCAAGCAAGATGTCCTCTGTGACCTGAACAATGTGCCACCATCATGCACACCAAAAACCTAGGCATCCTCATGTGCATCTTGAAAGGCCAAAACCTGAAGAGGAACACCGCCTCTCGTAAAAGAACCTGTCCAAGTGGAGCAAGTGAGTGGCATATCACACGTGTCTACCCAATCCGCTAGAAGGGCTGCCTCAATTTGCAAGATCCTCCCTGCACTCACTCTGAGATGTTCTGTTAACTGAGATTTGGTCTTCTCTGGAAGCCTGCGGAAAGCTTTCCATGACCCCAATGATGAGGCGGGTCCCCTCTCCCACTTGGACCACTGCATGTAGAGTGAAACACCAAGTGGTCTGCCAAGATCATCCAATATACTACCATTCCACATAATCGGTTGCATGTCAATCTCTTCACGAGAGGAAGGGGTAATCCAGAGTGCTCCTGAAACTGGCCCATGCTTTTAGTATGGCAACTATGAGAGGGGATGAAGGAGACCTGAGGTGTGCTGCGGTGAAAATCTACCTAATACTGCCATCGAGTCTCCTCCAGAAGGTGTGCATGTCTGTATGTTGCTAATAAAAAATGCCTTCCATGGCTCCTGCCTTGGCATAAGTCCCCGCACCACCATCTTGCAGAGTAAAGCTATGCATTGTAAATCTGGTAATATTGAGACCCCCTTCCTGTGTAGGGAGGATGAGGGTCTCCCAAGCCACCTTGGCTAACACATCTGATGTGCCATCAAGCCCACTTTAAAGAAAATTTCTGATTGGTCTCCTGAGCTGAGCGATGCAATCCCTAGAATGGCACTAGCATGAACAAACAAACCAGGCCGTGTCCAAGAGGACTTGGTTAACCACCACAACTCTAGAGGCAAGATCCAGCTTGGCTGAGCTCCAAAAAAGGAGCTTCCTCCTAATGTTCTCCAACACGAGTGCGAGTTGCTTTGTAGAAGAAATATCCAAGCCAACCTGGCAGCCGAAATACCTGACTGGCACACCCCTCTGAACCCAAGTGAATCCTATGTCAAGCCCCCAAACTGGAGTGTCCCCGTCATTGATTCAAAAGCCATTGGATTTGTGCCAGTTTATTTGTGCCTCCCGCCGCCAAGCAAAATAAATCCAATGCTGTCCTGGAAGAAGTGAGCGTTTGTGGTGTGGCATCCAAGTAAACTGCTGTGTCATCTACCAACTCACTGTCAAGTAGCTTCTTTTCCCTTCTGATGGGAAGTCTCAGCCCAAAGATGTCAGCTTGAGATCTAACATAGATACTCATAGCTTCAGCCACCAATAAAAAAAGAAAAGGAGCGAGGGGGAATCCCTGACGGACTGATCTGGAAATCTGAAATCTCTCACCCCTTACCCCACCAATAAGTACCTGGCTATGGGCTGATCTGTACAAAGAGGAAACACCTCTGATCCAAGCATTTGTAAAGCCAAAACGTAGAAGGATGTCCTCTAAAGATGTCAGCGTGAGATCTAACATAGATACTCATAGCTTCAGCCACGAACAAAAAAAGAAAAGGAGCGAGGGGGCATCCCTGATGGACTGATCTGGAAATCTGAAATCTCTCACCCCTTACCCCACTAATAAGTACCTGGCTGTGGGCTGATCTGTACAAAGAGGAAACACCTCTGATCCAAGCATTTGTAAAGCCAAAACGTAGAAGGATGTCCTCTAAAAAACCCCAATCTACTCTGTCATAAGCTTTCTCAAAATCCACGAGTAGAATGGCTAGATTCTGGCCGCTGTGCATGGCCCACTCTGAAGCTTTCGAAAAGGAGAAAATGTTATAAAAAATGCTTCTGCCATGCACAAATCCGGTCTAAGTGTCATGAATAAGATGTGGGAGAAGGGACTGCAAGCAGAGGTTGGTCGCTTTGGCCAGAATCTTGTAGCATGCCCCCAAAAGTGTGATAGGCCTCCACTGGGACACTAAATTTCTGCAACCTCCTTTCGGGATAAGGTGTATGAGATCCTCTGTAAGCGACCCGGGCATCTCACCCGAGTCCCAAATGCTCTGCAGGGCTGATGTAATGTAGTCTCCAATCATATCCCAAAATGCAATGAAGAAAGAAGGGGTGAGGCTATCCGAACCAGAGCACTTGCCCTTGTGAAGGGCTAAATGTGTAGTCCTGAACTCTGTGTTGGTGAAAGGTGCATCAAGCAAAACATGCATATCCAATTTCACCAACAAAGGGATGCTCTGCCAAATAACTTGTCTAGCATCCTCTGTATCCTGTGTGTTAAGATCTACAGTAAGAAGGGCGGCATAAAAATCTGAAGCTATGCGCATGACGTCATTTGGATCTGTCTATAAAACCCCATGTGAGTCAATAAGCTAGGATGCACTCTCTCTACTATGTCTAGGGCCAAGAGTAGAGAAAAAGTGTTTATTGACTCTGCCACCCATCTGAATCCAAAAGGACTCCTGTGCATGAAAGGCATACTCTGCTCTCTGATCAAGCAATATTTGATGAGCCCTTGCTACAGCAAGGCGCTCCTGAATCCAAGCATTTGAAGGCCGTTTCTACTCTTCCCTCTGCAAAGCTGCCAACTGCTGTTGGCGAATACCAATCTCACGTCTGAGAATATCTCGTCTCCTGGTACAAGCAACTGACCGGTAGAAGTCGCTAATACCAGAAAGGGTAGCAGCTACATGTGATGGAGATGGCTGCCCACTCTGGACATGAGAAACCCATATCTGCAAGGCTGCCTCTATAAGGTCCTCCTCTGTGTACAAGGCATCTGGAATCCTGATGCTGGTAGACCGGCCTCTCAAGTGAGGCTCTGAGATAGCCAGCACAACAGGAAAGTGGTATGAAGTGGAAACCCCAGCAGCAATGCATACTGATCCACCTCTGTCTAGTGCCCAATGATCTACATAAAATCTATCAATGCGTGCATGAATAGGCATGTGCTGCCTCCTATTTGACCAAGGGAATAGGAGGGATTGTGCCTGAATAAGAAAGGCATTCCAACCAAGTATCTCTGCCACAGTAGTGAAAAAGGAAGGCATCCCAAGCTGCTCTCTCCAAAGAGTGAACTCCTCCTTCTCTACTCCCTTTTTTGTCTGACGGTAACTCAACCATGTTAAAGTGACCTCCAATCACCCATGAATCCGCAATGGGGGCCCAGGAGAGAAAATCCTTCCACATAATGACACGTTCCCCTCTAATGTTGGAGGCATACAGGTTAAAGAAACCAACCTTATGCCCTCTAATGAAGAGAATAATCCACTGAGCCCTAGAAGGGATAATGACTCCGTGTCCAACAACTAAGGGGAGAACTAAGTGTGAAACTGAAATAGAAGTGCCTCCCCTAATGCCCAAGGCAAGCGACCAAAATGTATGGCCAGAAAGAAACTTGCTTGACTTGGCACAATCTCTAGAATCTAGTTTGTGCTCCTGAATAAATAAGATATCAATGGAACCCCAAGTAACACCTAGATGAAGCTGATCCCGGATTAGCTGTTTGCGGTGGCGATGTGGAATGCCACCTCGGCCCTGTATGTTCCAGTTAACAATCCTCATCGACAGGAGGATGTAAAGTGGAACATCTTACCTGACCTAGTGGCAGAAACAAACCCCTCAACAGGGGAAGACCTCTTGTTCGAGGAGCGAGGAATGGAACCAAGTTGCGAAAAATCAACAGGGGAAAGAACCCTGCCACCTGACGCCCTGTCAACAGGAAGCCCAATCACTGCCTCACCAAAAGTAGAGGGCACAAACTCCTTTGGGAAATCTGAAGCATTTGCTAGAGCTGAAAATGAGTTCCTGTGAATCAGGCCAGACATCGGAGTGCGAAGGATCCCTTCTGAGGGAAGAGGATCAATAGTGTAAGCCATCCCCTTCCCCCTATCCAAGGGAGGAAGTGAGGACTGCTCTAGACGATCCTGTGTCTACACGGCCGCAGAGACCTCTACTGCCTCGGGGAGAGTGTCTGGCCCCACTGGTTCCAGGGGAGAAGCTGCAACCAGGGGACGAGGTCGAAGCTGAAGCGTCTTGGACTGTGTGAGGTGAGACTGGAGGGACAGCCCGAGGTGAAACAGAGTCCACTAGTGTGTCCTTGTGAACTGAAGGTGGAATCTGCACATGAACCGGAACCCACTGGTATGCGGCGGGTGCCCCTGCAGGTCGTGAGGCACCGGAGGTAAAAGGTGGTGGTACCAAAGGAGCGCTCAATAGATGAGGAGCACTCTAGTGAGTAGGAGTTGTACCCCCACCCTAAGGAGGACTGCCCTATCGAAGTCGAGGAGCAAGTGTTGGACCTGTACCACCCCCCCTTGTCAAGGTCGAGGAGCAAGTACTGGACCTGAACCACCCCCCTATCGAGGCTGTAGGGCGGTAGCTGTAGTAGAGGGCTTCTTGGGCCTTTTCTTCTTTTTGGGGCAATCCTTGGCAAAGCGTCCAATGGTCCTGCAAATCCTGCACCTGGTCCTGCCTGCCTACAATCTCTACTCTCTAGCGAAAAAAGGAACCATCCGATCGCTATATCATAACATGGTCCATCGTGAGGTTGGGATCCTTACAGAGGACCCTAACTCTAGGTACCCCATCAGCCTTGGTTTCCTCTGCTGCAGTCAGTGGCAACCCAGGGAGGGGTGGGATCTCAGCAACCGCACCAAAATGCTCCCCAATAACAGAAAGAAGTCGATGGTAAACCTGGGGAAGCCCGGGAAATTTGATGAAGAGCAAAAAGATTTCTTTATCTGCCTCCATTGGCTTGAAACCAATATCAAAGGCATCAAAGAAGATCTTCCTGTGTCCCAAGTGTAAAAACTCAGCTTTGAGCACGGTGCTCGCAGCCTCTGGAGTGTCAAAAACAACCTAGAAAAAACCTTGTCCCAGAAGACGAACATCTAAAAGTCGTGAAGTGAGGTCTGGGGGAGAGCCGCAAGCATCCAGTCTCTAGCTTGGGATCTAGAAGGGTGAGACCCGAAGATGCATGCAAGCAACGTGGTAGAGCATTCAATCTCTACATCCTTCTTGAGCTGCTGCAACTCATCTTCAAAAAAAGTAATAGTTTTCACGGCCGGTGGAGGAGGAGTAGGATTGGCTGACGGAATATCCATTACCAATCGAGATGAGGAGGTCGATTCGAACACTTTTGAGGCTCCGTCCGCTCCAAAAATCGCTACGGAAGAAGGAAAGAGGGGGGAGACAGGAAGGGGGGGACATGAAGGAGAGTAGAGAGCTTTGGAGAGGAGAGGGCTGAGGCGGGGGGTAGGAGCGGGGTAGAAGAGAAGGGGAAGAGGAGAGCAAGGAGAGGCGGGGGGGATAGGGAGCAAGGAAGAGGTGGGGGTGAGACGTAGGGAAGGGAGCGGGGAGAGGGTGGAGAACGGGGGCGGAGGCAGAGGGAAGGGAGAGGGGTGGAAGGCGAGGTAGAGGGTGGGGAAGAGGGGAGGTAGGGAGCGGGGTAGAAGGCAAGGGTAGGGAGCGGGGAGGGGGGGCAGGGTAGAAGGCGAGGAGGGAGCGGGGGAAGGAGGCAAGGTAGGGAGCAGGGGGTAGAAGGCGAGGTAGGGAGGGGGTAGAAGGGGGTGGTTGAAGGGGAGGGGGCAGGATGAGAGGGGGTAGAAGGGTGCGGGATGAGAGCAGAGGGGGCGGGCTGAGAGGAGGGGAGGGGGCGGGTTGAGAGGGAGAGGAGAGGGAGCGGAAGGAGGAGCAAGGAGGGGGCGGGCTGAGAGGGAGAGGAGGAGGAGAGAGGGAGGGGGAGGGGGAGGGGCTGAGGGAGATGGTGAGAGGGAGGGAGGGGCTGACGGAGAGGGGGCAGCAAGGGAGCAGGGAGGAGGCTCTTGGGGGGTCAATGACTTGATTTTGTGTGTGTGTCTAGTATTAGCCCAATTTAAGCTAATCATTTGTGGAAAATTGCTCACCATGCTGAGAGGATGATCAATGATATAAGAAGGGTTGAAGGGAAAAATGTCATTCACGTGTAAATTGTAATCTATTATCCACCCACCTCATAGGAATACAGACACCCAGAATAGTTGGATGGCAATTGGACCTATCGCACTTTTAATCCAATCACGTGTAAAATGGGATTCACATGTTAAATTTATCATGTACAAAAAATATTTTCCAACCACATCTCAAGTGTCCACACATAAATGGAACGATTAGATCCCTTTAGCTCACTATCATCCAACCATTCATGGAAAATCGCTCGCCATGGTATGAAATTATTAAAAGAGAAAAGTTCACAAAGGATTGAAGGGGAAATGGGAATCTAGTGGTGTTCTTCATCTTGCAAAGCTCATTCTTCCATCGTTGTGTCGTGTGTGTGCACCTGTGTGCTCATGTGACCCCATGAACCTAATGTACTCAAATTGTTCCTGAAAAAATGATCTTTAAACAAGAAGTTTCACAAGGCTTGAAGGGGCAAACACAATCCTATGGTCATGTGGACTTACAATTCTCCTATCAACTCGTACGTGTGTACACTCATGCACCTATTGGAGTGTTAGCTTACTTTAACCCAATTATTCAACTACCTACCATGGTATGAAAATTGCCAATGAAATAAATTTGGCCAGGTTTGTAAGGGAAAATTGGACAAATAAATCATTCGTGGAAAATTGCTCGACATGGTATGAAAAAAAATAGTTTTCATAGGGGGTAAATGGGCAAACATGAGCATGTGTTCATATGGGCTTGCAAAAATTGTCCTTACCATTTCCTAGATGTATGTACACCTATGAATCAATAAGAAGCACAATTTAAGTCAATCATTCATGGAGGAACACTCCTCATGGTGTGTGAATTATTAAGAAATATAATTTTCATAGGCAATGTAATCAAATGTTCATGTAAGATTACACATACCATTCTCCACTATCTCCTAGGGGGGGTGCAAACCTATGCAATGATTAGACCCTACCACACCAACTTAAAGGGGAGACATTCTTGGGAAATTACTCACCATGGTGCAAGAATACAAAATAAATGAATATTTAGAGGGATTAAAGGACCAAATGAGATCATGCATACATTTGGTCTTGTACAGACCATTTTCCTACCATTTGCTAGGTGTATGCACACTGATGCAGTGATGGGACCCTATTAGCCCACTTTAAGCCAATCATTAATAGTAAATTGCACGCAATGGTATGCAAATTGCTAAAATTCACAAATGTTGAAGGGGAAAATGAGATTGAGTGGTAATTTGGGCTTCTACAAACCATTCTTTCACCATATTCAAGGACTGTTCACACCATATAGTTATTGGACCCCATTAGCCCACTTTCAGGCAAGGTTGATCACCATGGCACAAGAATGATAAAAGGGAGGAATATTTAGAGGGGTTGAAGACATGAATGGGATCATGTGTACTTTTGGTCTTGTAAAAATCATGTGCTCACCAACTCACTCTTTTCTGGCGATTTAAGCCCGTTAGCCCATTTAAGCAAATGGCGATTAAAGCTCGTTAGCCCATTTAAGCAAATCATTTATGTAATATTTACAAAAGAACTAAAGGGGGAAATGGAATCTTATGGTCTTGTGGGATTTATAAGATTTTAGAGGGGTCAAAAGGGCAAATGGGATTTGATGGCCATGTGAGCTTGCAAAATTGTCCTTCTACCATCTCCTAGGGGTGTGCATACCTATTTCTTGCCATGGTGTAGGAATGAAAACAAAAGGAATATCTAGATGGTTTGAAGAGGTATGTACATTTGGTCTTGTACAAACCACATTCCCACCATATCCTATGTTCTGCACACATGCAACAATTTGACTTTATTAGCCCACTTTAACCTGATCTTGCTCACCTCAAATGCAAATAGTTAATTAAAAAAGGAAAAAAATTTGAAGAGGTCATATGGGATGAAGTTGGGCTCACCATCTATAATGTGTGTATATGCCCTTGTGTTGATTAGATGTTGTTAACCTACTTTTAGCCAATTGCTATCTCTGCCTGGCACACTTTCGTCAAATTCTCATTGTTGAAGTACAATTTCACCAATCTCTTCAAGCCATAGTAGGGCGATGCTATAAAGAGTTTGCTGTCTGATTTTGAGCTCAAATGGTACGATGAGAGTGGCGAAATGAGCAAAAGACCAATCGAAAATGGCATACTTCTCCTGGACATTATAGCACACAATTTCACCAATGCTCTGTGCTGCTGGCTCTTCTTTGGTATACAACCTTTACTTTTGCACAAAAAGCCCCTTCAATAGCTTTTCTTTTTTTTGGCCAAATAAAATTTTGTTTATATTTTGATCATCTATACAATGTTGTCAAACCTTTGACATAAAAGTTCACTTCTAATGAGGGCTACCATCATACAAAAAAACCTCTTTCTATAAATAAGAGGAAACAAAACCATATCTTAACTTTACAAAGTTGATAAGTCTCAAAATATATATCCCAGTTAAGTCTTTGATAGCCCAAGGAGGAGGCAGAGATTCATGGTAAATAGAAGAAAATAGCAAGGATTTGATTATATGCCATCTTTCAACACTAGAGCCTTCAGTAGTAACTTGTGCACATGGAATAAACAAATGAGGAGCAAGATCCAGTTGGAGTAGACTAATTAGTCGGTTCTTCTTTGACTGGGCAGAGTGGAGGGAGGAGCTGAGTCTACATGTCCAGCCTTGCACTTGAACATCTGCCTACATCTTGAGTGTGTGTTCAGACAATTCTGATTGCAGTTGAGTAATCTGATCATTGTAATTATGAAACTCCTGATCCAAGAGAAACTTTTCCTGGGGCACAACAGAGAATGTTCAATTAGTGAGCAAAAAGCAATCATACCAATTACTAAATGGTGGCCAGCATGCATGAATTCCTGAAAATCCAAATAAACCATAAGGCATGGGCTCTTATACGTGACCATTTGGCATAAGGTGTTTTGAGAGCATCCCCCAATAGTATGGCCTTCCAGTTTATAGGCTCCCCAATTTTGATTTGCACATGTTTCCATACCTTTCTTGCTCTAGGGCAAGCAATGAAGAGGTGAAAAATATCTTCTCTATTTATCACACAACATTTGCATGTACCATCCCCCTTGCCAAAATGCTGAGACTTCTACTATTTGTCCAGACTGCCTTATGCAAAGTTAGCCATAGCAGGGTAGACATTTTCTCAGGGATTTCTCTATTCCATATCAACTCAAATTTGAGTTCCCATTTTATTATCAGAATAGTGCCACCTTTTGTTTAACTTAACAACAACCTCCTCTATGCCTTCAGAGGGTGTGGGTATAGGTAAGAGAGATGAGCTGCCAACCCACCTAAACTCTCTGGTGTAGTCAAGTACTCTATCTCCCTTCCAAGAAATGTCCCCCTCCCACATATGAAATCTTCCCATGATCAAATCTTGATCTACATTTTGAAGTCTGAACTCTCTTCTTATCTCAAGCCAAATTTTCCATCTAATGTTATTCCTATCCCAAAGATCACCCCAGCAAGAGACTCCCTTCTTACCAAGTGCCAAGCTCTCAAAAATTCATTATCACTCAACTGCTAGCTTGGGAAAAAAGTAGATACCCATATGGAATCCAAAGTCATGTAACTTCCTTTCCCAATGAATGTGATGAAACATTTGATCTGTTCAAATGCTCCCCACAGGGATTTCCACAGTTGGCTTCCTTTGGTAGAGCAAGGCTTTGGGTTTCCAATAGCTATCAAAACAGGGTAGTCCTTCCATTTAGGGGCTCTGAGTGGCCTGACATGCTTAAAGTTCCTGAGTAGAAGGTTAGCCCAGTCTTTATCAAGATTGGTAATTGCTTTTATTGTCCATGTGGCAGCTAGCTTGTAGGCAACCAATTGAATATTTATTACACCCAGCCCTCCTTCTTTTCTTGTCTTGGTACAAAAATTCCATTTGACTTTAGCAATCCTTCTTCTGGTATCATTCCCACCCCATAGGAAGGATTTGCATATTCTTATGAATTTTTCTAGTCCTGTTTTGGATGGGCACCAGTAGGAGAGAGAGAAAATAGATATTGGGTAAATACAATGGTTTAGGACTACCCTCCTCCCTGTCAAGTTTGCTTGCAGCCCCCTAATATTGTTTATCTTCTTTTTGAATTACTCAAGGAACCAATCCCATCTATCCTTCATCTTGACATTAAAACCCATAGGGATACCTAGCAGCCTACATATCTGACCATGAGGTATCTTTTTGCATCCCAACTGGTCTAATAGGTTTAAGTTTTCCCCTATTAATACAGCATACCCTATTTTGGTGTGATTAATCTTGGACCGAGATGCTTTGCAAAAAATGTCCATGCACTCCATTGCTCTTTGGATGTCCACATTTGTGTTTCTGATTGTGAGGGTGGTGTTATGTGCAAATTGCTGATTGACCAACTGGTTTCTTGAGGGGAGTTCTATGCCATTGATTTCACTTGCATCCACTTGTTCTTTAATAAGCCACCTCAAGGCATCAACATCAAATGCAACATAGGAGATGAAGTTCTTCCCCAAACCCAAGCTATTGAGGGATTGCAGAAGAAAGTCCCAGTTGAGTCTATCATAGGCCTTATCAAAATCTATTGTAATAAGACATATCTCTTGCTTGGTTTCCTCAGCATGTGTGCACCCTTCCCAGAGATTGATAATTGCCTCCAACAAGTGTCTATTCTTGATGAAGCCTTTTTGCTCTTCCAAGATCTACTTGTCCATTTTGTGCCTGAGTCTCAAAGCCATTGCTTTAGCATATATCTTGTAAGAGCAGTTCAGCATAGTTAGGGGTCTCCAATTTTTTTAACACTATTCTGTCCCCTTCCTTTGGAATAAGTTTAATGACACCCCCATTTAAATGCTCTAGGAGCAGCCCCATTTGGATACTCTCATTCCATACAACCAGTAGAGAAGGGCCAATAGTGTCCCAAAAGACCTTGTAAAATTCAACTGGAAGTCCATCCTCTCCAGGGGTTTTTCCATCAGCCATTGCAAAAATAGCCTCTTTGAGCTCTTTAAGGGATAACTCTGCTTCCAATTGATTTCTATCTAAATTAGAAATAGAGGGTTGTCTGGCTGCATGACACTAAAGTCCTACCTCTAAAATATTATGGTCTGTTAAATCCACTGTGCTTAATAGGTTTTTGAAATGGCTGACTATTATCTCTATATTATCTATTTTTGAAAGCGCCAAATCTCCATCTTCTTTTTGTAGCAAAGGTACTTCCTCCTGTTTCCTTTTTTTTCTGATCCTCCTGAAGTTCTCTTTGGTTGGCCTATCTATCTTACTTGCCCACCACTCTCTGAAGTAAATGTTGGCATTATGCAGTTTGATCTGTTCTTGTATTTTGATTTCCTTTCTTTTGAATATAGTAACTGTTGTTGAGCATTGGTGTCATTGCTTCTAGCTCTTTGTTCTAGATCCTCAATGTCTTTCTTATGTTTATCCATCCTTTTGGCTCTAATAGCTGCTTTGTTCTTTTTGGCTTCCTTGAGTATTGACTATACCTTTTCAATAGCATCTTTCCATCCCTGTGCCTTAGAGTTAGCTGCTGCAAAAGAGGAGGACCAACTCTTTATTATCTATTTTTAAACTATCTACAGTTTGAAGAGGGAAGGTCAGCCTTAAACTAACAGTTACCTTTCTTTCCAATATCCAGGTCTTGAGAAGCTAACACTGGTTTGTGATTAGAAAGAGTGAGAGAGGAAAAGGTGACTGGCTTATCAATCAGTGATTGAGCCAAGTAAACTCTATCTAGTCTGGCTTCTCTTCTTAAGTCCCCTACCTGTTTGTTACTCCAAGTGAAAATACTAGGAGTCCCAATGTCTACCACTTGGAGAGCTTCGATCCCCTGAGAATTGAACCCTTCTGCATCCATCTATCTTTAGTAGTCTCAACCATATTGAAGTCCCCCAAAACGATACAATCACTCCCTAGGTTCATCAATGAATCCCATGTAATTCTTCTTTCCAAAGAGCCTGTGGGAGCATAAACTGAGACCACTATGAAGCAAAAGCTTTTTATTCTGTAGTCCAAAGCAATCCACTTGTGGTTGGGGTCATGTTTGCATCTGATAACATAGTCTTGATAGTGAGACAAAACACCAATTGCATTGCCACCCCTGGCTTCATCATGACTTGTATAGAACCATACTCTTTTACTGTCAACTCTTTTTAGCCTCTTTTCCAAAGTGTCATTTATCACTTTCACTTCTTGTAAAGCAAGAAAAGTTGGAGACAGTGAGCTGTCTCTCAGCCATTTGGCTAATTCTTGACTCCTCCAAGGGCCAGTTAATCCACACACATTAAAAAGAGAATGGTTTATTTACCATTCTTGCTCTTCCCCTTTTTAGCCTTGGGGGTTGGGCTTTTGGGTGGGGCACTCTGACCTTTTACTTGGGAGATGCTTCTTTTGTTAAGAGTTGTGGCTTGAGGTTTAACTAGAGGCCCATGAGGATTATTCTATTTTTGGACTAAGGGGAGTTCTTGCTCAGAGTCTCCTAGCTATGACTCACTCATACTGGCATCCACTTGATTTACATCTTCTTCAAACTCTCTGGACCATCCAGGTTTAATCTCAGCTTCCTCCATTTGGGCATCTTGAATCCAATCTTCAGTTTCTTTGTCAATAAGAGCTTCAAAGGTATTATTTGTAGCCAAAGGAAAGGTTACCCTCTCCTTTTCTAGAGATACAACATGTTTCTTCTGCACCTCTATCTGCTTGACTAATTTTGTTTTTTGTCTTTGCTTCAACAGACTTCACCAAGTCCTGATTTTTTGTCTTTCCTTTGACAGTCCACTTTGGTTTGGAAGGAGGAATAGGTTTAGGTTGGCTCCTATACTGGCTTAGGACCATTTCTCTTGAGTGGGAAACCTTTGATTGTGTGACTTGAAAGCCCACACAGAAAGCAGGAATTGGGGAGGTTTTTGTAGACAAGGGGATGCTCCATGAAAACACTTCCATTCCTGTTAACTATAACCAGGGTTTTAGGAAGTTCCTCAGTAACATCTAGTTTGACACAGACCTAAGGGTGACCTTTGGGGTTGATAAATTGCTCCTTTTCAACATCTATAACTTGGCCTAAGCTTCTACATAGGTTAGGAGCTTGGTTGACTAGGGAGAAAGGTAGATCATGAAGTTCTACCCATACAGGAACAAAAGTGGATCTTGGTTTGTCAGGGTTAAAATCTTGAGACCAAAACTCAAGATATAGAGGTTGATGCCTAATAGTCCATAAAGCATGGTGTAGGGCCTTCCAAGCCATATCTTCAGTTTTAAAAAGCAAGAAAAAGAATCCTTTTCTTAAAAATCTAACACTAGTAACTACAAGGCCTTTTCTAATCCAATTATTTCTGAGCCAACCTTCTAAGAAAGTAGCAGGGGGCCTAGGGCTAGGCAAGTACCCAATCAGGGCATGATATTCTAACCAATCAATTGACTATTCAAGCCTATCTTCATCTAAGAAACCTGCCACCTTACCTTTAAAAGGTGAGCTCTCCTCAACTTTAGGCGGTTGATCCTGATGTTGAGGTTGTCATGGGTCCACTGATGTGGATGGCCTTCAGCTTCTCTTCTGCTATCTTTTTGGATGGTTCCTCCCTTTATACATGTGGATTTGGAGGCGGGTCCTAGGCCATCTATTGGTTGAGTACCTCCCTCTGATTTTCTTACTGTGTTTGCATCAACTTGGAGGTGGGGAGGAGAGTTTTGGCTGGGTGATGGAAGACTCTCTTCTTTTTGGCTCTGAAACAGCCCATTAGGTGAGCTGTCGGTATCAAGAGTGCTTGACCTTTGTTCTAGTTCTCCTCGTTCATGTTCTCCATGGGATGAAGCTGCTGCATCCCATCCTGGTTTGTTGTCCAACAAAGCGTGGCCTGTGGGGTCCTCTGGGTCCTTCATGGCTACCTTTGCTACTGGTAAGGCTAGCAATACTACGTGTGAACAGAGGGTGAAGAGCCCTCCTCTAAATTCTTGCACCACCCCCACGTAAGAGGGCCTTGGAGTTTGTTGGGGGTCTCTACTGCTAGAGGTTGTAGTGATAGAGTTTGTAGCGAGAGGTCTTCCACATCCATTATCAGAAGGTGGCAAAGTAGAAAGGTCTTTCAACAATGGGAAATGAGCTTCATTTCCTTTCAGGATGTTGTTGTCAAATCCATGTACACGAGAGGTCACATCAGGAGAGGAAGCTAGATTTAGAGGTGCTCTGCCCCCCATATCCATCCCCATCTCCTCCCCGGTCTCCTTCAATAGCTTTTCCAGTTGTGTGAAATTTGTCCTCCAAGTTGATCTACTATTCCGCAAGTCAGTTTGGCAATCTTGTTACATTTGATGATAAAATTCAGCTCATGAGGGTGTTGAGGATGATTTACTGTCAGTAACACTTTCAGTTAGTTGTGCTTTTTCAGAATGCCTTGCTCTTTTTCCTCTTCCAATGCTTCATATGTGAAAGCAAAGAAGAAGAAACAAGCACCTAGATATGTCAATAGAAAGGTGACAAAACTAGTGAAGAAAAAGTCATATAAACCATATTATTATTTTGATGCAAAAGATTAGGATTCTTTGATTTTATGGCTTGCAATATGCACTTGTATGGTTGAGATTCATAGCCATTTGTAAGAGAGCAAACACTACCTAAACATAAAGGTAAGACCCGCTCATGACCACCTTTAAGATAAACAAATTCAATGGCCAAGGATTCCAAAACTCTTCAAGAGCCAAAACTCTTCAAGAGCATAGCCATTGCATCATCTTCAGTGTGATTGGAGAGTTGATTGAGGCCAATTGTGTCATAATACTCCTCATAGTGTTAACATGAGCTACAATAGTGTCTCTATCCATCTTAAGTTTAAAGAACTTAATTTTCAGATTCAACTTAGAAGTAAGAGAGCTAGCACCAAATAACACATCTAATCCCCAACTAAACCACACAAAGTATCCTGTAGGACCCCTGTTGCATCCAGTGCACTCCTATGGAATACTTTTCTATACACTTGACTAAAATAAAATAATATCCATAGCAATAAATATCAAAAATACAATTTCTGTAACATCCCCCTTGCTTGGATTCCAACTGTTGCATGTTTCATTATAGGAATTGATGAGGTTTAGAAAATCTTGAAAGAACCGCTCAAGCATCCATTGAGCATCTTCTCTCAGATATGGTACTTAAGCTTGAGAAAATATTTGACATAAACATTTCCTTTTTGGGTTGTGATTTGTTGATGAGATCAACAATGACATTCAGGTTCAAGTATTTCCTCTTCATCAACAATCAATGGAGCCTCTTCATAAAAAGCTATGTAGGTAAAGTTCCTTTGAATGGCTTGAAAAGGATAATGTAAAATACATTATGGATTTTCTAATGATCATGTAATTCAAGCCTATATGCAAGATCATTGATTTTTTGAATTACTTTAAGTGGTCCATAGAAACGTGGAGCCATTTTGATGACTGGCCATTTCTCAACATTTTTTAATATTCTTTTCTCAATTCACAAAAAACATAATCACCTTCTTTGAAAATCATATGCTTCCATTTCTTATTGGGTTGTCTAGTGTACTTGCCTTGAGCAATCACAATGGATTCTTTAGCCTCTTTGAGAATATTCTAATAAGTACTAGTAAAGCATCATCTGCTTATAACTCTATGGGTTAATTTAGTGATAGGTATAGGTATGACTTCCCCATGGATTATTACAAAGTGTGCTTTTTGATTTGCTAAATGAGGTGTATTATTGCACACAAACTATAAGAGGTGAATATGCTTGTCCCAAGTCTTTGGTTGACTTCCCACATAAGGGTTTAACATATCCAAAATAGTACCATTTGTGACTTTAGTTTGTCCATTGGATTCTAGATGAAAAGCTAAGGAGAAATCTAACTTCATGCCTAGATTATGAAATAGTGCAGTCCAAAAAACTGCAAAACTTCAAATCTCGATGAGACACTATGATTTTTGGCAAGCGTGATGAACAAATATGTGCTTGATAACTATATGTGTACTTCCTGGGCAATTAAATTCTTCTTGCATGGGATAAAGTAGGCTTGTTTACTAAAGCGATCCACTATAGTCCATATCATATCGTTTTGATTTGCAATAGTAGGCAGACCTCTTATGAAGTCCAATATTTGTTCCCAGAATTGTGTAGGAATAGACAAAGGCATTAACAATCTAGGAGTCTTTCCTTTATAACTCTTGATCTTTTGACTAGTGATGCATTCGGCATTAGAATTTGCCACATATTTTCTTATAGTAGGCCAATGAAATTCTCTTGATATCACTTGTAAAGTGACAGTTATTCCCCATGTCCCATATATGGTGGTTGGTGCAGTTCTTCCATTACAATTTTACTAAAGGGTCGAGTGATACATATTGATAAAACAGGTATCCATCATTGCAACAATATTTTGAGATAGGATTCCAGTTGTTATTATCTAATTTTGTCCATATATAAAAAAAGCTTGGATACCCTTGATAAGAATTCTTCATATCTTTAAAAGGTTGAATTTCTACAATGCTTATGTGATTAATACTTGGCTTCTTGCTAAGAGCATCAATAACTACATTTTCCTTACCGGGCTGATATTGAATCATGGGCTGAAAACTTTGTATAAATGATGCCCATTTAATGTGCCTATCAGATATTAGTGGATGGGCCAAAAAATGTTTGATACTTTGTTGATTTGTTCTAATGAGAAATTCAGCTCCCATCAATAATGTTGCCACATCCTTAAGCATGCACAATAGTTGCAGTTAATTCTTTATCATATGTACTATAATTAAAGACTTTGAAGGAAGATAATGCCAAGACTAATAAGAGATCAAAGAAAACCAAGAGAACTGAAGAAAGAGGTAAAGAGAAGGACACAAGGACCACGAGGAGAAAGAGTCAAGTTCATTAACTGATACTGGCACTAGAATGCTAAAGAGGAGTTAGGGACAATTGGAATGGACAAAGATGCAATTGGGGATACAAGCACTCTCGGGGAGGAAATGGCTTAAGGCTCTTAAGAATATGGACACCATTCACCTAATCATCAATCGCCAAAGGGATCTGCAAGACCCCTGCCCATCCTAGACAAAGTGGACAAGATCGTTGAGAACAACACTTTGTCGGGGAAGTCTCTACTATGATGTATGATGTTCGAAGACGACCTGACTTGGCCTCAAGTAGTAGAGGATGAACCACTATTCTTTGATGGGTTTAAAGAACCCCTATTTAGATTAACCAACCATGATATGTGGCTTGGCTCACCATGTTCTTGTCCACGAAAATAAATATGCCCATAGACACCCTACTCAAAGGAAATCCCATACTTGGAGAGATATCTCTGATTAGATGAATGGGCAGATGGTCAACCCAAAAGAGGTGGGCATCGATGTTGTTGAAGCCCCACATGACGAGCCAAATGTGCTCAAAATACCTATCAATAAGTTGGGTCAATAATTTGAGAGTGATGACACCAATCCTGTAATTGTAATTTTCTGCCATAACTGGAAGGCCATGGCTATCTTGGATGGTGGGGCAGGTGTTAATATCATCATCATGAAGCAATGCTGGGAAAAATGGGGAAAACCTGAGATGGAGAGCACCAACTTGGTTTTGAAATTAGCCGATGGTGTGCTCACCGAGCCAGTGGGAGTTCTAAGGAACAAAAAGATTAAAACCTTCGGTCTTACCTACCAAGTTTGGTTTGTGATGATGGGTTTCCATGGGCAACCGGATGGTTATGATGTTATCCTAGGCAAACCTTTCATGTGCGCTGCAGGCCTAGTGCATGGCTATGCCTCCAACCATATTTATATGTGCAGGGATGATAAAATTATGAGGGTCGTGATCTTCAGACTTTGAAGGCACACCCTATGATCGGTAATTTTTTTGTGGCCAAGTTTGATACGACTCAGAGAGCCATGCCCATGAATATGTCCCAAGCCTACAACAAAGAAGATAAAGGTGGGGATTAGGATGACTGATGTTATGCCCCACTACCAAAACCTGAGTTTTCCCAAAATTGGATGCATGTTTTGGCAATCATAGATGCAGCCAAAACAATGGGAACCAAAATGGCATCTTCAAATCCTAAAGGGACGGGCATGGTGGTATCCCTTAATATCATAAACGTCTTAACAATGCCTAGAGAAGACTAGGGGGTTTGGAAAGTCAAAATGGACCTTCATTGGCTAAGATATGTGAGTGCGGTTACAACACATCATGAATTCTCATCAAATTGGGGAGCCCGACTGAATCACCTAAAGCCCCCTAGGTTCCCTTAAAGTGGAGGAGGTCTCCCCTGCAGAGAATAAACCACTCTACAAGTTCAAGACCTCAAAAGCCAAGGATCCTAAAACATCCTGCAAGGAGAAGCAAATTGTCCCAAAAGTTGTAGAAGATGATGAGGATGAGGAGGAAATTGACCTGCATCAGGTTCCCAAACACTTTAAAGCCTACATGGTAGAGGATTGCAGGATACTACTAGAATAAGCTAAGACATCGGTCAAGGCTAGAGACCACCAAAATGGGTACATATGGACTTGAACAGGTTAAGGAAGTGAACCTGGTTGGTCTAGGAGAGGACCCCAAGCCGATTTACATAGTTGATGACCAACAAGAACATGACTTGCTTGCCTTGCTACATGAATTTCAATATTTTTTTTCCTGGAAGTACACGGACATGAAGGGCATGCTACCAAAAGTAGTGCAACACACCATCCCCATGATGGATGACATTAGTCTAGTATAGCAACGACCCTACCCCATGAACCTAAAGTATCTGATGATCGTTTGAGAGAAGATACAAAATCAGATCGATGTGGGGTTCATATATGAGATCAAACATATAGATTGGGTTTCCCACATCATTAAAGTTCTTAAGAAGAATGGCAAGTTAGGGTATGTGTTGACCTCAAAAAGGTAAATGCAGCATGACTTGTAAGGATCATTACCCACTTCCCTTCACAGAGCACGTCCCAAGAAGAGGCATAGGCAAGGAAGCTTATAGCTTCTTGGATGGTTTTCAGGGTATAATTAGGTGTCCATAGCACCACAAGATCAACATAAAATGGCCTTTACCATGGGATGGGGGGTCTATGCTTCAAGGATGATGATCTTTGGACTCACCAATGCGCCTGCAACATTCCAATGATTAACGATCACTATGTTCAAGGAATAGCTGAGGGATTTTTTGGAAGCTTTCTTGGATGATCTGTGTGTTCATTCTAATAGGGACCATCATCTTAAGTATATGAGATTGGCATTTGAAAGATGCCGTCTCTATAGAATTTCCCTCAATCCCTTGAAGTGCCAATTTTTGGTGAAACATGGGGTAATACTCGGACACATAGTGTCCAAAAATGAGATCTCCACCGATTATTAAAAAATCAAACTTATTTTGGAGTTACCCCCACCGACCAATGCAAAGGGTGTGTAGTGGTTCATCAAGCATATAGGCTACTATCATATATCTATTTATAATTATGCATAGATCACTCACCCTCTGTACAACTTATTGATTATATTTTACTAGATAAAAGAATGTCAATTATCTTATGAGACCCTAAAATTGGTCTTGGCATCAACCCCTATTCTGCAGGCACCCAATTGGGACTTAGAGTTTCATGTCCACATCGATGCCTCAAAATTTGTGATAGGGTGCATACTAGGATATCCTGGTGAGTTTAATTTGGACTATCCCATATACTTCGCTAGTCGCCAGTTGAACAATGCTGAAATGAATTACACCACCATCGAATGGGAAGGCTTGGCCATAGTATATGTAGTCAAAAATTTTAGGCATTACTTGTTAGTAAACAAGTTTGTCTTCTTTGTTGATCACTAGGCCCTCCTCTACTTAGTCATAACCATGCATGACGGGTCGTATCACCCAATGGATGCTTATCCTCTTGAAATTTGAAATTATGGTAACAGTAAAAAAGGGACATATGCATTTCATGGCAGATCACATGTCCCAGATCCCTAATGGTGAGTTGGCAACCAGAGTGGAAGATGATCTCCTAGATGCCCCACTATTCTTAGTAGATTTAGTCATGAATGGGCAAGGTAAATCAGACACTTCTTAACAAATGGTTTCCCCCAAGACAAAGCACTCAATAAGGATAGGGATAGGAAGCTCATCTCAAGAATGCATCCTCATACCAATTGATAGCTGGGCAACTGTATTGGATGGGGAAGGATGGCATTATGCACTGATGCAAACGCTCAAACAAATTCTTGTGTCATATCATGACATGTATGGTTGAGGCTAGCTGCAATGATTGGGAGCATAAACTCACCACCACACAATGGGCCTATCACACGGCCTACAAGGTGGTGACAAATTGCACCCCCTTTAGCCTCATGTTTGGGAAGGAGGTAGTAATGCCCATGGAATTTAATGTGCCGAACCTTAGAGTTGGGCCGTTAGGGATCGCATATCCAATGAAGCCATTCTTGAGTGGCTAATCAAGTTGGAGAAGCTTGATGAGACCAAGCTAAGGGCTACCTAATGGCATGAAGGTGGAGAAGCTATGCTGAAAGAAATGGTGGTTCGATCACAACTTACACAATAAGGACTTACAAGAAGGCAATCTCGCTATTCTGTATAGTGTTAGAAACACCAAGTGCAAACTCAAATATCATGATGTGGGTCCATATCAGCAGGCAGTGGAAATAACATCACAAGGGTCTTGTAGAATTAACACTCTCAATGGCACAAAAATGGATAGCTACATTAATGGTAGTAAGCTTAAATGATATTATGGTCCTTTATCATTGCAAACCTTAGGCTATCCATCAAGAAAGGGAGCTAAAACTAGATATCACTCGAATAAAATGGCAGGCCACACAAGAAGCCAAAGCACATCAAGCTAAGGCAAATAACATAGGACTTATATCTATTTATAAAGCATCCATGGAAGGGTTATACCCCATGGAAGACTTGAGAATTTCTCCCACCAAGGTGTGAGATATTTTCAATTGTGCAGGAAAACCATCTAGTTAGTTGATGGGTCTAAGTGCTAGCCACAATCTAATCTCCTACGACATGTGCACATAGCTCTTGACCTTCAAGGTAACCCTAGAGCCCACACCTGTTATGGTTTGTGCCATAAATGGGGAGATTTCCCCTGCTATCAGGTATGCCAAAATTCCTTTGTCAATTAACAACCATTGTGTGGCAAGTCAATTTTATGTTATGCCAGCGAGTGCCATGGATGAATGGATAATTCTAAGGAGAATGTGGTGTTGGATAGTCAATTGCCAAATTGATTGGTGAGAATGGATGGTGACCCTAACCTATGACAGCCGCACCTTGGTAATCCTGATAAATGCCAAATCATCAATTGCTTCATCCATTGAAGAGAGAAAGGTAAAAGAGTAGCCGATCAACCCCATGGTTCCATGAGTTATTCCCATCATGGCCACACTTAAGGATGAAGCCATCATGGGCACAGGACATGCACATAGACAAAAGTTCTCCTTTTGGCTAACAAAGGGATCACACATTGGTGCCTATTCCTAGGTTCTTCCTAGGACAAGCAAGGATACAATTTAGGCTCCCCAATCTCCTATCACATCCACAAAAAATAAAGTTGTATGCTCAGAAAGAAACAAAACAAATGTAAACCAACATACAAAAGTGATTATTGGAAACCCAAGGTTTTTATGAAGGCAACACCTTCAAACGGGTGCCCAAAGCATGCCCCACATCATCTTTGGCCCAAAACCCAATAGTCACACACAAGAACCTGCCTCTTAAAGAGAGGTAGTAGCATAAGAACCTACTGTTGGGTCCACAACGGCTAGTACAATAAGGGTGAAGCCATGGTACACACCCGTGTACCTCCGAGTAATTATGTTACAAGAATTCACAACTTTAGATAGAAGCAGAGGCAGAGGTAGATCATTCCAGCAAAGTGGTTATCTCATCAACAATAAAGTCAACATCAAAATCAGAATCAACATCAGCATCATCCTTAGCAACATCACCATTAGTAAAGAGGAAATCATTCCAATCAAGGAAGATTCCAAGGACGAGGGAATGCATCCACCAATGTGTCAAACATTTAGTGCAACTACTATCATAAGTTTGGACACTATAAAAGAGATTGTCAGAAGAAGCAATATGACCAAGGTAGTCAATCCAGTAACAATCAATGAGGGAATTTTCATAAAAGATGAAATCATTATTGCGGTGGACATTCAAGTCACAGCCATTATGCCAATATGCCTGAGAACATGTTTCTTGCAAGCGAGGATATGCACAAGATTGAAACAATGTATCTTTACATAGATTGCAATTCAAAAGGGGAATGTAGTTATCGAGTCGATCAACCAGATTAAGATCCTTGGTACATCGACAGCAGTGCATCATCTCATATGATAATACATTAGGAATGGTTTACAAAGATGAAACCATTAGAAGGATAGAAGAACGTTATCTACACTACAGATAACACAGTGAATCTAGTTCAAGGGTCCCTATGAACAATTTCACTGCTACAAAAGGATTGTGAAAGATTTATTATGTGTTCCAAAGCTCAGCAAGGACCTTTTGCCAGTTGGTCAAATGATGAAACACACAACTATTGAGTCATCTTTGATGGAGATGAATGCACTATCATAGACAAATCCAAAGGATATCATCTAGTAGGAAAAGCTATCAAGGAAGGACGCTTGTTTAGAATGCTAGCTTCAGTACCAGGTTTGCATGCCTTGTCAGTTTAACTACAACAGATGCCACTTTCTATAAGAGATATGGACACGCCAATTTTAAAAGCTTAATACAGCTTAGAAATCAAAATATGGCAATTGGAATTCCAAAGCTTCAGTTTCTTGGAAAAGTTTGCAAAGTATGCTACTTTGGTAAACAAAAGCAAACCAATTTTGACAGAAGCACCTCTCAAGCTAGAGGTATTCTTGATTTGATTTGTATAGATGTATGGGGTTATGCCTAGACCCGCACCATCACTAGTTCACTTTACTACTTGACTTTCATCGATGGCTACAGAAGATATTTTTTGTTCTACTTTGTAACAGAGGAATCTAAAGTGTTTTCCAGATTTCAAGAATTCAAAGCCATGGTAGAAAACTAGATAGGGAGAAAGATTAAAGTCACGAGGTTAGATAGAGGAGCTGAATATATGTCTTTAGCATTCATGAACTCTTGCAGAAGTAATGGAATTCTACGACAATTCAATTATGTAGATACTCCTCAGTAGAATGCAAGAGCTAAAAGGAAGAATGGTATGTTAGTAGATAGTGATAGAGAAATGCTCAATGAGAAGCATCTTCTGAATAAGTATTGGGCAGAAGCAATAGCCACTGCAAACTACTTGCTTAATCAACTTCCAACCAAGTTGATTTAGGGTATGACACCTTATGAAGCATTCACTAGGCACAAGCCATGCATTGGGCATCTTTGCATATTTGGTTGCATAGCATATGCCCACATACATGACGACCATCATAGGAAATTGGATGCAAAGGCATGTAAATGCATCATGGTTGGCTATAGTGAAGAAAGCAAAGCATAAAAGTTTTATGATCCCATCAACCGCAAGGTCATTATCTCTAGAGATGTAATCTTTGATGAGGAAAACCTGAAATAGATGGGAGATAGAGACACCAATTACACAGTCATCTACTAATGACACTCAGGAGATGGAATGTGTACTAGCTCGATGTCAAGAATGTTTTTCTCAATGGTTACCTAGACGAGGTAGTCTACATGCAACAACCAGCAAGTTATGTTGAGCTAGGAAAAGAGAATGAGGTTTGCCATCTCAAGAAATGTCGCTATGGCTTAAAGCAAGCACCCAAAAGTTGGTACAATAGAATCAACAAGTATTTTGCTAGCCTATAATACATTAAAGCTAATGCAGATCATACTCTCTACTACAAAGTTCAAGGGGAAGACATTACTATTGCACTTTTCTATGTAGATTATCTGGTTGTGACCAAAAGCAATGATAGATTCATAAAAAAGCTAAAACAAGACTTGTCTATAAAGTTCAACATGAAAGATCTTGGACTTATGCACTATTGTCCTAATATTGAGTTCCAGAGAGATTCAAACAGCACCTTCATGAGTCAGCTAAAAGTATATTGGCAGTCTCTTGAAGAAGTTTCATATTCCTGAGATTGCAAGATTGCAGCCCCTCCCATGGAATAGAGTTTGAAACTTATAAAAGATTCAAAAAAGCCTATCATCAATGATAGGTACTATCGGTAGCTCATTGCATCTCTTATATATCTGACTATCACACGGCTAGATATTTGTTATGCAGTAAGTTCACTTGCATAGTTTATGGCAAATCCAAAACAATCTTACTGGAATGTAGCCAAAAGAGTCTTGAGATACATCAGAGTTACAAGACAGTTTGGAATAAAATACAGAGGAAGTCATCCAAGGTTGCATGGATACAATGATAGTAACTATGTTGGAGATCATGCGACCAAAAGATCGACATAAAGATATGCATTTCTCCTTGGTCAAGATGCAATATCATGGTTGTCAAATAAATAGCCAACGGTTTCTTTGTCTTCTACTAAAGAAAAATATAGAGCACTCACTACAGGTGCATGTGAGGCGATATGGCTCAGCAGAAGACTATTGTTAGAAACAAACTACTTTGATGAATCAAGGCCAACAACAATATACATTGATAATCAATTAGCTCAAGCATTGGCCAAGAATCCAATATATCACTCCATGACTAATCACATTGATGTCAGAGAGCACTTCACCAAACAAAGAGTGTTACTTGGTGGCATTGTGATAGCAAAGAGAATGTTGCACACATCTTTACCAACGTGTTTGTGAGAGAGAGAGAGAGAGAGAGAGAGGGGGGGGGGGGGTAAGGAGGACGATAAGTGTGTACAAATAAACAGTAAGATGAGAAGAATGAGTGTAATGAAAAAGGTTAGAGAGGATATTCTTCTAAGGAATTTGGTGAGGTAAGAATATATTTACTGATCAGGAATACGATGAATATGGTAAGGTAGATAGTGCAATAATGGTAAAACCAATAAGTAGGAAAAAATAAGTAAAGAAACATTAGAGGGAAACAATATATAAAGAAGGGGGAAGGATTAATGAGGAGAAAAAAGGGGGGGGGGAATTATAAAAGAAAAGAGGAAAAATAACAAAAGTTTTAGGGAGTTAAATATAAATTAATTGTAAGGAAGTGTAAGATAAATTAAGGGCAGGGTTAGCATTAATAAATGAAAAAAAAGGGGAAGGGGTGGGGGGGTGGGAGGGGTCAAAGAACATAAGAGAAACTGAGCCCTGCAATGACAAAATTACATGTTTACTTGTGAATCCATGCTTGTTAGAGAGTTCATGAGTGGAGTAGGATGTCAAAAAGCCTCACAAATCGAGTATGGGGTAGGCAGAAAATTGCATGGGGGTCGAGGCTTAGCTCGGGGGGGTGGGGGAGAGGAGAGAAAGGTGTGAAAGAAAGTAAGATAAATTGATCCCTAAGATGGAAAAATTACATGCGTACTTGTGAATCCATGCTTGTCAAAAAGTTTGTGAGTGGAGTAGGATGGCAAAAAGCATCGCAATTTGAGTCCAAGGTGGCTAGAGAATTGCACGGGTTTGAGGCTCAATTCTGGCAATGGGAGGAAGGGACGCATGTGTGTGGGAGTAATGGCAGAGCATGGCCAGAGACAATGGGTAGTAGGTACAAAAGGAGCGGGTGCTAAGGTGCAAACAACAAGGAGGTGCAAATGGGGAAGAAGATGTAGATAGCACAGGGACTGAGAGGTAAAGCAGAAGGCAAGGTAAGCGAAGCAGTGTAGTAGGGAGCTAGACGCAGTGTCAAGGTAGGTGGCGATGTGGCAGACACAAGAGAGCAAGGCTAGCCCAGAGTAGGAGATCGAGGGAGGGAAGGGTTGGAGGTGGGGGTTTCAAAAGGTGAAGGAACAAGGAGAGTGAGATGGTGAGGGATATTACTTTATAGCCTAGTGGTAGGGCTCACGCTTGAGGAAAGAAAGGTTTTGGGTTCAAATCTTGGTTTTGTGTTCTTGAACTTTTGGGGAAGTCCCCCTTGGACATAGTCTATGCATAAAATAAATTAAGCTATGGAGAGACATAGGTAAATTAATGCATGAATAAATTAAGCCATAGAGAAACATAGGTTAATTAAAGTATAAATAAATTAAGCCATGGATAAACATGGCTTTATTGATCCTCCAAGCACCAAAACTAATTAATTAATTGAATTTGGTAGGAGAGGTGCAAATGTCAATAAGGAAGGATAGTGGAGAAAGGCTTTAAAATTTTCTAAACAAGAATAGAGGATTGGAAGGATAAACATTAGGAAAACTTTGTAGGAGGAAGAGAGGGGTCAGTTACTATGACAAATGATGAGGGAAACAGTGGGAAAATTAAGAATTTTTTTCTTCCAAATGTATAAATAAATTAAGCCATGGATAAACATGGCTTTATTGATCCTCCAAGCACCAAAACTAATTAATTAATTGAATTTGGTAGGAGAGGTGAATAGGAGAGGTGCAAATGTCAATAAAAAAGGATAGTGGAGAAAGGATTTAAAAATTGTCTGAACAAGAATAGAGGATTGGAAGGATAAACATTAGGAAAACTTTGTAGGAGGAAGAGAGGGGTCAGTTACTATGACAAATGATGAGGGAAACAGTGGGAAAATTAAGATATGATGAGGAAACAATGGGAAAATTAAAAAATGATGAGGGAAACAGTGGGAAAATTAAGAATTTTTTTCTTCCAAATAAAACTGATAAAGAAATAGCCAAGGGAGGAGAAAGAGAGACATGTGCTTAGGAAAGTGGTAGAGAGGCCGATACTATTTTGATTAGTGTCAACAAAGGAAGAGGAAAAACTACATTTCAGGGAGATAATGTGTAATGGATAAATGGTAAAGGGGTCATTTTCAAGGAGTGGCCTAGAAGGGTCAACAAATTTTGTAATGGTAGGATTATTGTTGAAGAGGATATCATCATCATATTTGGAGGTTAAAGAAAGATGGAAAGGAAGAGGGAATGACCAAGTTGGGTTAGTTTTTTTATAATTTGAATCAAATAGGAGAAACCCATAGGGATATCTTTAGTTTGAGTCTAGCAACATGGGCCAACTTGAATAATACAAGAGTCAAGAAAAAGGTGGTTGTAACTGAGAAAGTTTTCGAAGCAGTAGAGAATTTTAACCTTTTCTGATTTAGTGAGGTATAGACAGCCATTTTTTAGGAAGAATCCCTTGAAACTGAGTTTAGTACCAAGCTTATAGAAGTAAGAGAGAGAGTCCATGAGACTAAAGGTGCCATGGTGGGGGATGGCTTCATGAGTAAATAGAGTGGATCTCTTGGGGAAGGTTAACAAGGAACTATAAATTTGAATCGATGCCCTATAGCATATTGGTGTCAACATTAAGGAAGATTTATAAGTGACATGGAGTTTATCTCCTTGAATGGAGATAATGGTTTTCAGTCCCTTAAGTCCTGAAGTAATAAGGTCAGTGAGAGAGAGAAGATGTAGTTTTGTGCATTGGTAAGCCAACAAAAACCATGCTTGTGTGCTTTATAAGTACACATGAGATAAAGAAGGTTACTGGAATTGTGAGGAATCCTAAGGGAATCAAGAGTATTTGAAATGGATTTTAGTGTGACAGATGGGAAGTCAATTAGGGTAAAAGCTTGGGTGAGTTTATTTTAACCACAATGTGCTTTGTAATAAATATTTGCAAAGAAAAATGGGAGTTTGGGATGCTTTATTCAATCCATTGAGATAAACACATGGTTTGAAAGCCAATTTACTTCATCAAGAAGAGTTTTTTGCACTAGAATGGATTGTTGGGTTTTTTTCACTAGAATGGATTGTTAAGTTTTAAGATTGGGGAAATGAAAGAAAAATCTTTTCCAAAAGAGGTGGGGAAGATTTGATTTGTAAGTGGTGTGATCTAAGTTGAGTGTAAGACAAACATTTTAGAAAGTAAGAGTAAGTGATTGAAGTGCAGCATGAGGATCTAAGGGGCTAAGAGTATGTGCAAACAGAGAAAGGGATGAAGAAAGAAATTGGGGTCAGAGGTGCAGATGTGAAACCGATCATCGAAAATTTTGAGAAAAGGTTTAAATCTCAATGACAGGTGGAGTTAAAGGAATTAGCTAAGAAAGTGAGTTTGAGTTAGGGGTGGAGTATACTTCCCACTAAAGGAGAAAGAGTCAAAAGTGTGGAGAATATTAGAATCAATGCTAAAGTGTAAAAGAAGTGTATCTCGAAAAAGAGATTTATGGGGAATTTCAGTTAAACTTTTGTTTGAATAAAGAACATGAAAGTACTTCAAACTTTTCTCCTTTGGAGCTGACTGAAAATGAAATAACCCATTATTGAGTATTTTGTTCATACATACCTCAGGAATGTTGGAGGAGTGATATGTAAATACCAACAAGTCAAAGATGATCAGTGTTTATCCTAGTCAATGGAGTAGTGTGAGGTATCATCATACTTTGTTTCTTTTCCTTTGGGAGTAGAGGTGGCAGAAGAGTCCGATTGGGAATCTTTTACATGAGAGGTGAGAGAGGGATTACTGAGTGGGGAAGAAGGGATACTTTTCTAGAATTTAGGGGTGTATTTTGGGGGGGAGCTATGTCTTCTTTGGGTGGAGGGAGACTGAGTTTAGAAGTAGAGGAAAGGGAAAGAATGTTGAGGGCTGAAGAGGGACTTGAAAGGTTGAGAAAAGAGGAAGGGAGGGAGTGGTCAATGGAGGGGGACAGGGACTTTGCTCTTTCAAGGAGTAGGACCCTGAAGTGATAAAAGGTGATAATGTAGAAGATGACTTCCTTAGGTATCTATGATATCCAGTTTAAGAAAGCAAGGAATTTAGCTTGCAAGGAGCCAATAGGGAAAAAAATGTCTAGATGGTTGACCATGTAGCAGACAACATCATCAAACTAGAATGATAGAGGAATTATAGGACATGTTCGTCCTTTAGCGAGGCAAGTACACATCATATATGGCTTGAAGACATTCCAACAATTCTTGACATAATAATTGTTATCTTTATTTGAAGAGCTAGCATCATTACAATTAGCACCTTTTGAGTGAAAGAATACTTCTTCGGTGAGGACACATTTAGAACGGTCTATAGAATTTAGGAAAAAATGGGTCTTAAGGAAGTAATTTGAGTTAAGATGTTGATTCTCTTGATAGGCATCTTCCTTGCATTGATCAACCTCTTTTGATGAGAGGTTGCAAATGAAGGCAAGGGACTAGATGGAAAAGGGTACTAGAGAGCTGAAGTTATCAAGACACCAAATCTTATGATTGACAGAAGGAACTTTCATGTCAATGTGTTTGGGAGGAAGAAAGGGCACACAAGAGGCCAAAATTTTGAGTTATCTATTGTCAAGAGGTTTAGGAGGCGGCGAGAAAGACTGGGAGAGAGTTTGGAAGAAAGCCTTGTCTTCAAGGGATAAGAGATCAAGGTTAATAAAGCTATGAGCACTAGTATTAGAAGGGGCTAAACTAGTGGGGTTAGGGAGGGGAAAGGCACCATTGAGAACAAGGATGTCATTTGCGAGGCCAGAGATGATAGAATGATACTCATTCAAGGTACTAGTATCATTGAGATTTATGGTGGCAAGGTTTGAGGCAAATATTTCAAGTCTAGCAAGGGTGCCATCACTTTTGAGAGAATTTTAGGAGTTTGATCAAGTCATTAATGGAGAGAATTTTGATGAGTAGTGGAGAGCTTTTTGAAAGGGATTCGAGGTCGTGAGTTCTAATAAATGAAAAGAACTCAGTTGTTGAAAACATGAAAGAACCACTTGGGAGGTAGGAGAAGGAGCCCGAAGTGTGCTGTTGAGAGACTTGGACTAGAGTGTAGCATCCCAGGAATACTTCTAAAAAGACAAAAACAGGATTACGAAATCATTAATGTAATAATTAATTTTAAAACTTTAATGAAAGTCTGGAGTGTGCTCTTGAGAGACTTGGATTGGAGGGTAGCATCCCAAGAATACTTCTAAAAAGACAAAAATAGGATTAGTAAATCATTAATGTAATAATTAATTTTAAAACTTTAATGAAAGGATTCAAGAAGCCAAGAAAGGCCTTAATGTCTTAACTGTACTATGTGCATTCATCTAGAGTTACACGGGAAAGGACATGTGTGTGGAAGACAAGACAAACCCTTTGCATAGTGAAAAGACAAAAGAGAAAGTACAATGGAAAAGAAAGAGAAACTTAGATTTGGGGAAGAGTTTGAGCAAGTAGCTAAAAAGATACTAATTTTTATAAAAAGTACACGAGTTTTGGTAAAAAAAGACAAAATGTTTTAGCAAAAATTTGCAAAAGATAGAGCCTGAAGAAACCCTAGCAAGCATCACTTTTATTGAAGAGGAGAGTCTGCATACCTACCACTAGCCAACAAGAAAACATGATAAGAACTAGCTTAATAACTTTAGTTGGGAAGACAGGTGTCATAAACACCCCTCCCTTGTTATCGGGTTCACAATAAGATAGAAGCTTAACCAAAAATTTAAGAAGCTCAAAGTAAAACTAAGAGCATAAAGATGTGTTTGAAGAGTGTGAGGTGGAATGAAAAATTGGAGAATATTGGAGGGAATAGATAAGTGTGTGAGTGGGAGTTTTCATGTGGAGAAAAAAGATAAAATGGATATGAATATGCGTGAAGATTTAAATTTGAAGATTTTCAATGTGATAGGGTTGTGCATGAGCTTGCCATGGCTTTCGATAGTTATGGAAAGTCGTCCGTCATCCTAAGAGATTTCTAGGGGAAGGTAGAAGATTTTAAGTTGATATATAAGTGTAAGTAAGAGGGGGAAGAGGAAAAAATAAATTAAAAAGGAAGAGGAGGGAGAATAGAGTAGAGTAAGGAAAGAAATAGGTTACAAAAACAAAGAACCTTTAGAGGGGGAAATTTAAGGGGTGATAGGTTAATGTGAGGGCAAAAGGTGAGGATGGCAAAAAATAAGAGGGGGAATTGAAAGAAAATAAAGGCGAAGTAGGGGGTAAAGGATAAGAAAGTAGCAATAATCAAAAGGTAATGAAAAAAAATAAGAATAAAGGGAATAAATGCTTAATAACTTGAAAGAACTTAGTAAATAAACTTAATAAAGTAAAGAAACTTAATATATAAAAAAAGGGGGTGGGGCGGAAGGGGGGGGGTAGAAGGTGAGATTTAAGGGGAAATAGAAGAGATTTTAGAAGGGAAAAATTAAAAGGATATTTTCTTTTATAAAAAGGGAAAAATATAGAGAAGGGGGAGGGATAAAGAAAAGCATAAATAGAGAGGAGGGAGGGGAAAAGAAAGGTGGGAAAAAGGAATGTAAATATATAGACAAGGGGGAGGGAAGATACATATGGAGTAGGGGGGAAAAAGGAAAATATGTATAAATAGAGAGGGGAAAATTTAGAAGGTGAGCTTTTTTAAAAAGGAAAGTATAAAGAAAGGGGGGGGCAGTGGTGGTGTTTAAAATGACACAAAGGAAAGAGAAAATAGACTTGTGAATCCATTGTGCACGGAAAGGAGAAAAAGGTCATGGCAAGTGAAGATCGAGGTTGAGTACAAAACATAGAGAACTCGCTTGATGTGACAAAGAGGCTTCATGTAGTTCATCGTGGGAGTCACGCAGAGGAGGCACGAACATCAAGGGCGGCAGGCAGCAATGCAAGTGGAGATAATTAGAGGGCTAGATAGACTTTGTGGTCTATACACGGAGCCGTTGAGTAGGCATCAATGCAGTCATAAGGCAAGGCGGCTACAAGGGGGTGGGGGTCGCTAGAGGTGGTAGGCTAGCGTGAAAGTAGGTTGTGGCTCTTAGGAGCTTGCAGTAGGCTAGAGATAGGAAACAATGTAGGATTATACGTAGGAAGGAAGGAGAGGGGGAGTGCAGTATTTAGAGTATGTAAGGTGGACTCAATTATGATGAAAGGGAGTAGATGGGTCACAAAATGAGGGATGGGGATGCGAGCAGTCGGGGAAGGAGAATCATCAACAATCATCCCCGCAGTAGGGGGGGTTTAATATGAGAATAAATGAATAATTAAGAGGGAGACAGAAAGAAGGGGGGATAGGAAAAAAGCTTTTACTAAGGACTGAATGTTAGAAAAATGGGAGAAATATTAGAAAATCTAAAAATTTATTTAAAGAGAATTAGAAAGAGTAAGAAGATATACAAATTAAGGAAATTTTAAGAAATTTTATTTAAAGAGAATTAGAAAGAGTAAGAAGAAATACAAATTAAGGAAAATTTTAAGAAAATTTTAAAAATGAGAAAAAATAAGAATAAGAATAAGAAAAATTTAAAGAAAACAAGAAATAATCATGGAAAAATAAAGAAAAATAAAGGGGGATTAATGAAAATATATAATAGGAGAGATGATTAAAAAGGTAATGGGATAAATTATTGAAAATAAGAAAAAATAGAAAAATATTAGGAAAAAATTTATTATAAAAGGGGGAAATGACTAAGAAAAATCAAGAAGATTAGAAAAAAATGGGGGGGAATAATAAGGAAAAATCATGGAAAGTTTGGGATAAGTAAAGGAAGTAGGGGTGATTAGGAAAAAGTACGAAGGTTTGGGGTGGAGAAAATTATAAAGGAGGAAGGTGGGGGATGGAGTTTGCAAAAAAAAAGAGAAGAAAAAGTGATAATGGAAAACTAATGAAGTTAGTATAATAAAATAGAAGAAATAAAAATTAGAAAATAAAATTAGAAGGTAGAAAAGATGAGAAAAGGAAAAATTTTTAAAATAAAGAAAATTAGTAAGAAATAGAAAGTAAAATGGACACCAAAGTAAATAAAGGGGAAAAAGTAGAAGAAAGGGAAAGGTAAAAGAAATTAAAATAAATTAAGAAAGATTAGAAAAAGGATTAAAAAAGAAGAAGTAATAAATTAATCAAGAAAATAAAGGGGAAGACAAGGGAAAACTTAAAAAAGGAAACTAGGGGGTTTTGAGGGAAATTTGAAAAATAGAGTTAAGAAGGAAAAAAGAGGGGGGGGGGGGAGGGCAGGGGGGGTGTAAAGGAAACCAAGAGAGAAATGGATTTTTAAACAAATTGGGAAGTACAAAAAGAAGTTGGAAATGGTAACTTAGGAGAAATAAATGAAGGAATGAGTGGTGGCTAGAGGGGGGAAGGGGGGGCAACGGCCGGGGGGTAAAGGCGGGAAGATAAAGAAACAAGGGTTTACCAAAAGGAGGAAGGGATAGGAAGTGTGTGTGTGTGTGGAAATATACAATTCACATATTTTTATTATTTAAAATGGGACTCCCTTTTCATGCTCCAAATATATTGGTCCCTATCCTAAGCGAGTATAGTGGTAGGCCTCTTAAGGTACTTCCCTAATTATATTATGGGTTTTGACATTTTGCGAGTAAAATTTTTTGCGAGTTTGCGAGTTTTTCAAGTACTTTTATGTGTGAATTTTATAGCTAGTAGCTAGTTATAATTCTTGCATATCACCATGCAAGTATAAATAATAATAAATCCAGGCAATATATTTCATAAACATAGCAAACACTCAATGGAAACCATTGATGAGAGGACAAGATCTCATCATAAATACCTTGGATCAATAGATCACTGCTGTTAAGCTACAAAGGAAAGCAAGTAGTAGCCAAGCATCATTGCATTCATGGTGGTTAAGTCAAGCATAAATAGCTTCAAACAATACCTCGCTCGCGAGCTATAAAGACAGGGTGCCAAAGACTTTTTTCCAAGATGGCATTTTGGGGTTTTATCTTAAGGTACCCATGTTTGTAGTCATTTTCAAGGTTTTTGGGCCTTCTGAGCTCATTTTTTTCCCAAGGAATTTATACCCCTCTGGCAACATAGTTCAAGTTTTGTTTTGTTCCATGGAATTTGTACCAATGGAGCACAGTAACGATGGTCATCCATATGTTAAATATTTAAACATCTGTAATTTCTAGTTTTGTGGGAGATGTGTTTGTTTTGTATTGGGTCCTCTGTATGTAATAATACAAGTTGTGCATACAACAGTATTTTAAATTTCTCCCCATGCTAAATGCATAGTTTTGCTTAAAATTTTCCATTAAGAAAATCATTATGGTTGAGTCAAATCAATCCTTGTAGATAGCTAGAGATCAAGGTGGTTGTAAGAGTTCTACACCATACGATCTTTAATGGCATGCCATGAGCTATAGAAAAAATTCAATAAAAACTCACAAGACATGCAAAAACTTACTCGTAAAATGCCAAGCCCCATTATATTTCCTCCCATAAGACCAAATTATAGATTTGTGGATAGGAAATAATGATATGAGATAAACATAAAAACCAATTATACTTGTAGAATAAGAAATTAATTCCTTGTCACAATGTGTTAAAGGAATCCTCTTAATGCTAATGAAAGTTTCTATTTTCTTGTGAAAGTTTCTATTTTCTTGTGGGATGTGTCTCTAAAGGTTTCTACTTTCTCATGTTTGATAACTTGACATGTTCCTTTAAAGGTTGTCCTTCTCATATCTCCTTTCTCTATGAATATATAGAGAGAGAGTATGGGGGTGATCGAGGAAAATCCAAAAAGGCTCCTAATATACTCATTACATGTTAGGGACCCGAAGCAAGGGGAAAGGCACAAGATTTATTAGACCCTCTTAATCAATGATAAAAGTCTATAAGGTATAATTCAAAGTTCCCAAAGCGTCCATTCCCAGGTTCAAGCCTAATTAAGAATATCATACTATATCTTTCACCTATAACATCATGCAATATAGTCAGGTCTTTTTTCTTATACGTCATATGGACTATTAGGGGGACCTTTTTATGAAATATAACTGCTTGATAAATCCCATCAACAAGGGGAGTCAAAGTAAGGAGAAGTACATGTGTGCATGCATGTGTGTGTGTGTGTGTGTGTGTGTGTGTGTGTGTGTGTGTGTGTGTGTGTGTGTGTGTGTGTGTGTGTGTAAAAATAAAACCTTTTAACAACATGGCACACGATGCTTAGATAAAGGTGGATAATAAAATTTCCATTTTATGGGTGCACATAAAATATGTATACAATTGGTACAAAAAGTGTCAAATCCGTCAGGTAGTCCAAGCTCCAAGGTCAGGGTACACTTACCTAATATTTAATAGATTTTCAAAAAAATTGCCATTACTAATCGAATATATGTGGAGCTTCTTAGTATGATAGTTTATGCAAGGTGGTATATCTTTTTGAACCAGTTTTTCTCCTTTGTTATCAAGGAAGTTTGACTAGGACAATATTGGACAAAATGTGACTTTGATCCTAAAGAATTTTATCTTATTTTGTTTTCAAATGGAGAATTTTATGATCCAATAGTAGTGGATTGTATATGAGAATGCTATAAGGGTGTGACTTATTATACAGAATCTTTGGATGCAATACTATGAGGCTCCTTTGACTTTATTTGTTATAGACTTTAATTTCTTTTATTTATAATTGATTTTGAGAAGAATGGAAAATATAAGAGTAGAAATATAGGATGAACACACATACACATATGTATACTTTCCCAACTATGAATTATTCTTTTATGTACCCTCGCCCCCCTATGAATGATTCTTTTATGTATCCATATGGTTGTCTATATTCCTAGGTAAAGCGATAACAAGTTGAGGAAAACAGGCAATACCTATCTACCCAAATGTAACTATGATGTTCAAGCACCTAGTCTATTTGGATGGTGGCACTAGGTAAGTGGGCCCTGACCTCAGAACCTGGACTACCTGTGGGCATCTTTTTCCAATATTATGTTTGTCAAACTCAATATAATTACAAATTCTTAATTTTGGTGGACATTTTTGGAAACTCTAGCTGTTGCATTTTTTAGCTTAGATGTCTCAAACATTTCTCCTTATATGTTTCTTTTTTTGACTTTTTATCCAATTGATGGAATTAATTGTATGGCTCAATTATTGATGGGACTTTTTAATCTAAACACACTTTGATTTCCCAACTTTGGTCGAACTAGTGCCATACAGTTAATTCACATCCATTGGATATTTCTTTAGCATGGATAATCCCTAATTATTCTGTAATCCACCTTATTTTTTACTAAAATTTATATCTATTTTGTAGAAGTGTTTACGCATTTACTATTGGCATCATTTTTTTATTTTCACGCTTATCATACTGATCCACTTTCATTCACTTATTATCAATAGGTGGGAAGTAAGTTCCACATGGTGGGCTTACTCCCCACCATGTGGTCTTACCCTCTATGTTGAGGGTGGGCCACACACACACACACATGTATACTTTCCCAACTATGAATTATTCTTTTATGTAAACCCCCCCCCCCTTGAAATCTCCCCTTTACACTCTCTTTTTAACCAAGCTACACACCAAGCACACTAATCCAGATCTTCTTGATGAACCAATAAACTGTTACTATTTTTTGTGAGAGTTTCCCGGCTATGGCATAACTCTATTTTTTGGCTATACCTTCTTTGAACTAGCCACAGCCACAACCTATCTCCTCCATTGACAGTCATCACCATCTTCACACAACTGGCAAAACCTCTGAATACAATGTAGCAAATTCAATCTAAAAGTGACCACAAGACTACATCAACTAAGAAGACCTAAGCTTATTTGCACACGACTCACCTCTTAGCATGCAACACTACTCAAGGCGACTCAAATCTGCATCTCATCGACCTCTTGAGAACTACTTGCAAACCTCAACATCAGCCTCCTTCACGGGCCTTTTTCTATAAACTACTGAAGCCTCTATGATTCCAATACCCACTTCAGCTCCTAAGGGGACCTCCATCACCTTGCCTATGTGGCCGTGAGCCTCTACTAGCTCAATGAATGAGCGTCAGCCTATCTCTTACACGTAGCACTATTGCCAAGCACCAAGTTCATATCGGCTATTTGTCTCCAAATGCCTCCATCTCGACAACATTGACTATGCCAACTCTCTTTCTTTCAATGCCTAAGGCACTCGAGCCCAGTCACCTCTAAAATCACATATGCTCCAGTGGCTCCTACGGTCAACAATGCTATCATCTACGAGCTACAGTCTCAACCTCCCTCAAAGGACAAACTCCATGAAAATCAAATGGCCCCTAAGTGCAGCCAACGAGCTCTCGACTCCTATCTACAATAGCCATCAACAGCACGGGCTCCTTCCAACTATAGCAGCATAAGGCAGCCACCTCCAAGAGGCTACCCTAAATCTGCACCTCCATCGATCGGAGCTCCTTCTCGCAATGCTCGAGCAATCCAAGCTACACTGTAGCACGCTGCCTACTCGACTCCATAACCAATCAACCATCTATTGCTCACATAAACGATGGACTCTCGTAGCCATGAGCCACCCAACGTGCTCCACGATGGAAGATGACTCCTACAAATGCACGACGAGGGTGAACATAGCTTCACGGCTCTACCAAAACGACCTCTAAGCATGTCAATTGACAGAGAGCTTCTACGTCAATGACTCAATCTTTAGTAGATTTCGTATGGAATCTTGAATCTTCTGACCATTCTCCACCCTATCCACTAGGGTCACCACACACACAGGTGTGGTCAAAGAGCTTGTTGGAACTTGGGGAGAGAGGAGAGCTTCATCATGGAGGGGAGTGAGAACACATAAGATATTCAAATGGGTGTTCTATTCATTATGAGAGGGAAGTTACTCTTTTATAGAAATGGAGAGAGGGGGGCCTAAATCAATGGCACCTCTCCTACATCAAAGGAGATCATGCCATCTCATGGTGGTCAAGGATAAATCTATGGCTAGGATTTCATGCTAGCAAAGGTGCCCAAGGGTCAAGGTTTAAAAAAATGGGATAGACCAAACACATATCACATGGCCTACATCATATGGTGACCAGATATGATTTACAAAAGATAAAACAAATAACATTCTTTTAAGAGTACTAATCCAGGCAGAGAACATCAAAATTGACTACATGACCAAGTGATGACCAAAGTTCAAAATATTGGACTCTAGAAAGCCCAATCTGAATCTTCCACAAAATGGCACAAGAGATACGGACATGTCAATTTCAAAAGCTTGATAGAGCTAGAAATCAAAATATGGAAATTGGAATTCCAAAACTTGAGTTTCTTGGAAAAGTTTGTGAAGCATGCTGCTTTGGTAAACAAAAGGAAACCAACTTTGGTAGAAGCACCTCTCGAGCATGAGATATTCTTGATTTGATTCACACAAATGTATGGGGTTATGTCTAGATGCACAGCATCAATGGTTCACTTTACTAGTTGACTTTCATCAATGACTACAATAGATATTGTTGGGTTTACTTTCTGAAAGAGAAATTTGAAGTCTTTTCTAGATTTCAAGAATTCAAAGCCATGGTAGAAAACTAGACAGGCAGAAAGGTCAAAGTCATGAGATCAGACAAAGGAGGTGAATACGTGTCTTCAGCATTTATGAACTTTTGCAGAATCCATTGCATTAGAAGACAATTCACATATGCAGATACTCCTCAGCAGAATGCAAGAGCTGAAAGGAAGAATAGTACTTTAGCAGACAATGCTACAGCAATGCTTAGTGAGAAGCATATTCTAAATCACTATTAGGTAGAAGTAATAGCCACTACAAACTACTTGCTTAATCGGTTTCCTACTATACCGATACAGGGTATGACACCTTATCAAGCATTCACTGGACACAAGGCACACATTAGGCATCTCCACATATTTGGTTGCATAGCATATGCCCACATATGATGACCATCATAGAAAATTGGATGCGAAGTTACGTAAATGCATCATGGTTGGCTACAGTGAAGAGAGCAAAGCATACAAGTTGTATGATCCCATCAACCAAAAGATCATTATCTCTAGAGATGTAATCTTTGATGAGGCATCAGGATGGTAAACCTCAAATACACCGGAGATAGTCGCACCAATTACACACTCATCTATAAAAACAATTGATGAAGAAGAGCAAGAATTGCCAGAAGCACCCCGTGAAGAACCACAACAACTCCGACGGTCTACTAGGGAAAGTAGACCTCCAGCTAGGTTGACATATGCTCAAAAAGGCTAAGTAGTTCATGTTGAAACCACCAACTAAGATCTTACAACTACCATCATGGCTACAGAAGAGCCAGTGTACTTTGAAGATGCAGTTGACAAGCCAGAATGGCAAACTTCTATGAATGAAGAAATGAAAGCTGTGTACAAGAACAACACTTGGGAATTATGCGACCTTCCATTAGGAAAGAAGGCCATAGCAACAAATGCCTATACAAATTGAAGTACAATCTAGATGGAAGCATTGAAGATACAAAGCTAGACTAGTTACAAAAGGATTTACACAATAATAAGGTCAGAATTATGATGAGACTTATGCTCTAGTAGCAAAAATGGATTCCATACTGTTCTTGATATCACTATCAACACTCAGCAAAATGGAATGTGTATCACCTCGATGTCAAGAATGCTTTTCTCAATGGTAATCAAGATGAGGAAGTCTACATGCAACAACCAATAGGTTATCTTGAACCAGGAAACGAGAATCAAGTTTGCCATCTCAAGAAGAGTCTCTATGGCTTAAGGCAAACACCGAAAGCTTAGTACAACAGAATCAACAAGTATTTTGCTAATCTGGGATACATGAAATCCAATGCATATCATACTCTTTACTATAAAGTTCAAGGGGAAGACATTAATATTGCACTTTTGTATGTAGATGAACTTGATTGTGACTGGAATCAAGGATAGCTTCATAAAAAAGTTGAAACAAGACTCATCTCCAAAGTTCGACATGAAAGATCTTGGAATTATGCACTATTGTCTTGGTATTGAGTTTTGGAGAGATTCAGACCGCCGCACCTTCATGAGTCAGCTAAAATATGTTGACAATCTCTCGAATAAGTTTCAAATGGCAGATTGCAAGATTGCAAGACACTCCCATGGAACAGAGTTTGAAACTTACTAAAGATTCAGAAAAGCCTTTAGTCAATGACAGGTACTATCGGTAGCTCATCGGATCTCTTATATATCTGACTATCACATGGCTAGATATTTATTGTACAATAAGCTCAATAGCACAGTTTATGGCAAATCTGAAACAGTCTCGCTGGAATGTAGCCAAAAGAGTCTTGAGATACATCAGAGGTACAAGATAGTTTGGGATAGAATACAGAGGAAGTCATCCAAGGTTACATGGATACTATGACAGTGACTATGCTAGAGATCATGAGACTAGGAGATCGACAGTGACAGTGACTATGCTAGAGATCATGAGACCAGGAGATCTATAGAGGGATATGCATTTTTCCTTGGTCAAGGTGCTATACCATGGTTGCCAAACAAACAGCTAACTATTTCTTTGTCTTTGACTGAAGCAGAATATAGGGCTCTCACAACAGGTGCATGTGACGCTATATGGCTCAAAAGACTATTGTCAGAAACAGACTACCTTGATGAATCAAAGCCGACAATAATATACTATGATAATAAATCGGCTCAAGCATTGGCCAAGAATCTAGTATATCACTCCAGGTCAAAACATTGATGTCAGAGAGCACTTCATCAGAGAAAGAGTGTTGCTTGATGACATCATACTGCAGCATTGTGATAGCAAAGAGAATGTTGCAGACATCTTTACCAAACCACTTGGTAAAGAGATTTTCGAGAAGCACCGACAAGCTCTTGGTTTGACTCAGAGGAAGGACAATCCCCATAAAGGGGTGTGATGGAATGTAATGCTCAGTCCTTCTTTTAGAATCATCATCTCGAGGGAAGGACGACTTCATGATCTTAATCTTGAGGGAAGGTGTTGAGAAACCATGCTCAACATCATGTGATCATATGTGCATAGCACTAGCACATATAGAGTGCTATAAAGGAAAGGTTTAGATGCCCTAACCCTAAAAGGGTTTGTATATATTCTATATTTTCAACTAAATCTTCATATTTTGTCACCTTTTTTCCTAAATTTATTTACCCTCTATTTATTATTATATTTTCTACTCTTTCATATCATTACTCTTAATAAGCCCCCATTTCTTTTTGTTGAAGTATTTTTACAACAATATTTTTTAAAACTAATAGCCTAGATTTAAAAACCCCCTTTTGCCACATATTTTTTGCTGCCTTGCCGTTCTACATTCATTGCTTTGTTTCCTCCCTACATGCTACCCCAATCCTTAGCCTCCCTATCTCTCTATCTCCCCAATTCCCTGACTACCCACACTCTTACCTATTTAAAACAGCCCTGCTTATCTCCCCTCCTCACCTCCAAACCCCTCATTACACCATTTTCCCCTCCTTATTACTCTATTGTGCCCGCACTGTGTACTCTCCTCTTGCCCCCATATTTTTGCAACCTTGTCTATACACAGGCTTCCCTCTTCACAGTTCACACATGCTAGCAGCTGATCCACTCTCCTCATACTCACGGCACTATGCATAAATTCGTGCCCTTCACATCTTCCCCCACTACTGTGGAGTATGATCCACAAGTTTGGTCCTACTCCTCCTCTATGATCCCAAACCCATGGCATTGAATTCGTGTACTCTCCTCTTGCCCCTGTATTTCTGCAACCCTATCTATACACAGGCTTCCCTCTTCACAATTCACACACGCTAGTGGTTGATCCACTCTCCTTCTCGCATTGGCGGCACTACGCATAAATTCGTGCCCTTCATATCTTCCCCCACTACTATGCAGTATGACCCACCAGTTTGGTCCTACTCCTCCTCTATGACCCAAAAGCCATGGCATTGAATTTTGGCTTCACATCTGTCCTCTCCATCACATTTAAATTATGTCTTCATGGCCTCTACATTGTGATACGTACCCTCTCGTAATTTTCACTTGCCATATCACTCACAAGTTTGGTCTTTAACTTTTTTTCATGCTCTATCCCTTTTCCCCTATTCTATCCTCAACCCCCCACCTTTCCTTTATCTTTCATTTTAAACCTTTTGAAAAAACTTCTTTATTTATGATTTTCTCGAAAACTTTCCCCTCCAAAATCCCTTCAAACTCAACTTCCATCCCCCCTTCCCCTTAAAGGTTTTTAAAACTATATTTAGCTCATTTACTATTTTCCTTCAAGTTAATTAAGATTTATTCTTACTTATAACCCTTTTTTATATAGATAATTTTAATTGATTAATTCAATGTGACTAATGTGCCTAATCCCTTTCTTTTTCCCTCCCTGTTCCTATTCTTATTTCTCTTTTAATTTTTCTCTTCTAGATTCCCTATTAATTCCCCTTAGTTCTCACCTACTAACCCCCGATAAATTTCTTAACTTTAATTTGCCCACATACTAAGTTCATTCAAGTTAATTTAAGGTTCTTAAATTTATTCTTTTTTACTTGGTTTATTAGCTTCATTATTACTATTTTCCTAGATGTTACTCCCTACTTCCCCTTTATTTTCCTCTTGTTTGTTGTCATCCTCAAACTTTTGCCCTCCAACCTTTACCCCCCCCCCCCCTCCTTTTTTGATTTTACCCTTATTTTTTCCTCTTGTCTTTTTATCCTTCTTCTTCCTTTCTTCTTGCTCTTCCTTCTTTAAAAACTCCACTACAACATCACCTTATTTTCTCACCCAAAATTTTCCTTTTAGAACCCACCGCTATTTTGAAATCCCCTCACCTTACCTTCTTAAGTCTCTCTTCTTTTTCACATCTTTATTTAATTTCAATCCTTCAAATTTTCATTACCCCTCCATTCCAACCCTACTCAACTCTTCTTCTTATCCTTATCTTATTTATTTAAAACTCTAGTCCACCCCCCCTCATTTTATGTACCAATTTTTATTTTTCTTATTAATTATAAATACATTACTTCCACTTTTCATTTCCTTTCCCAAAGTCTAGTTATCCCAATTAAAATTCCTCTTCTTCTAAATTAAGTAAATATTTACTTTCCATGTCTTCCCTCCACCCTCCATTTTAGCTTTATTCTTTACACCTCCCCCACCCCTTTTTCCCCTCTTTTTTTATGAAACTCAAGTCTGGTTCAATTCATTCCACAATCTATAAACCCATCATTTTGCACCTATAATACCACATCAAGCTGTGTAAAGTTATTGGTTAAAGCTTCTAATTTTTTGTGACCCTGATAACAAGGGAGGGGTGTTTATGACACTTGTCTTCCCATAAGCTAGTTCTTACCATGTTTTCTTTTTGGATGGTGGTAGGTATGCAGACTCTCCTCTTGAATAAAAGAGATGCTTGTTAGGACTTCATGAAGCTCTATTTTTTTGCAAACATTATTGGCACTTCTTATTAAAACTTGTACATACTTTTATGCAATTTCATAGGTGCTATACCTACATACTTAAACTCTTCCTTAATTCTATAATGTTATCTTTCTATCCTTTTCCCTGACTCGTTTGTCTTTTAACTATACAAAAGAGGTTGTTGTCTTGTCTTCCACACACATGTCCTTTCCCCTGCAACTCTGGACGGTGGTTGCACATAGTCCACTTTAGTCATCAAGACTTTTTAGCCTCTTGACTCCTTTCATTAAACTTGTTGCCTACCTTTAACACAAATCTTGTTACTAATCCTCTTCTTGTCTTTGCAGAAGTACTCTTGGGATACTACACTTCAGTCCAAGTCACTCAACAGCCCTCTCCCGATAACATTTCCCGTGTCTCAAGCGGTACTCTCATGTTTCTAGAAACCTGAGTTCTTTTCGTTCATTAGATCACACGATCTCGAAGCCCTTTCAAAAAACACACCATTACTTATTAAAATACTTTTCCTTAATGATTGGATCAAGCTTCTTAGATTCTCACAAAGAAAAAGTGATGGCGTGCTTGCTAGACTTGAAAAAAGTTGCCTCAAACTTAGCTGCTATCAATCTCAATGACACCAAGGCTTTGAATGAATACCATACCATCATCCTTGACCTCACCAATGGCATCCTTGTTCTCAATGGTTCCTTTCCCCTCCCCATCCCGGCTAGGTTAGCCTCTTCAAATACTAGTTTTCATAGCTTTATTAACTTTGACCTTTTATCCCCTGAAGACAAAGCTTCTTACAAAACCCTCTCTCAGTCCCTCTCACAACCACCAAAGCCCCTTGATAGTAGACAGCTCAAAAATTTCACTTCCTGTGTGTCCCTTCTTCCTCTTAGACACATAGAAATGAAGGTTCATGTTGTTGATAATAAGATTTGGTGTCTTGATAACTTGAGCTCTCTTGCACCCTTTTCCATTCATTTGCTTGCCTTCATTTGCAACCTCTCATCAAAAGAGGTAGATCAATGCAAACAAGATGCCTACCAGGAGCATCAACATCTTAACTCAAATTTTTTCTTCAACTCCCAGTTCCTCCGAACCTCTATTGACCATTCTAAATGTGGTCTCACCAAGGTAAACAAAGGCGATAACTATTATGTCAAGAATTGTTGGAATGTCTTTAGACCTTACACAAAGTGTACTTGTCTCATAAAGAAGATGAACATGTCCTGCAAATCCTCTATCCTCTGGTTTGATCATGTTGTCTAGTATATACTCAACCACCTGGATATCTTTTTCCCTATTGGCTCTTTACAAGCCAAATTCTTTGCTTTCTTAAACTGGGTCGCAATTACTAAAACAGGTAATCTTCTCCCTTGTGACATTTTATCACTTTAGAATCGTACTCCTTGAAACTATAAAGTCCCTTTCCCCCTCCATCGACTACTCCCTCCCCTCTTCTTTTCTCAACCTCCCAGGTCCCTTCCTTGCCCTTAACATTCTTTCCCTTTCCTCTACTGCTAAACTCAATCCTCCTCCACCTAAAAGAAGACATAGTTCCCCACCAAAATACACCCCTAAATTCAAAAAATTTATCCCTTTTCCCCCGCTCCTCAATAACCCATCTCTCACCTCTCATGTTGAAGATTCCCAACCAAAATCTTTCACTACCTCTACTCCCAAAAGAAAAACACCAGATAATGATAATGCCTCACACTTGTTAGGGCCTAATGGGGTTAGCCCTAAGTGGGGATGCCAAGAGGTGTGTGCACATAGGGATACCAAGAGGCACATGTGTGGGAAATGAAGGAGCATAGACTTCTCTACATGCAAGAGCAACCAATCAATGCAGTTCATCTTCCATTCTTGTCTCGTCTCGCTTCTTGTTCTTGCTGTTTTGAAAGTCTCTCGTGGGTTTATTCCCTGTAGGGGCCAAGCGCCTCTACTCATGGCGACCACAATAATACGAGCCTAGCTGTTGTCTTTGGTTGATTTCCATGAGATTATTCTGCGTTTGCTACATCGCGACATGATGATTGAGGAGCCTATGAACCTTTGTTCTACGCCAGCAGAGGCAATAGCGACTGTATGTGCGTCTACAAACATTCTTTGTATATCCAGCCCGTCAAGTCATAGAAGAGCAACGGCCTTGGCATCCACGAGGCAAGGCCAAGAAACAATGACCAGCAACGGCCGATTATCACCTTGGCATCCAAGAGGTGGCAGGAATCGATGCCCTGCAAGGGAGCGGCTGTGGTCCAGTACTGTGAACTGCATGCGGGGTCGTACTCTTACAAACTTACGAGCGTGATGCAGCCTCCTGCTATTGCGGATGTTGGGCGACGCCACTCCTTACGGAGATAGAATGAGCCATTGCGGGCCTTGTTGCGGCTGAATTGCGATGCGGATGCGAGTGAGGTTCTTCAAGTGGCGAGCTATAAGGTGGCGTGCGGTTGATGTCGATGCACTGTTGTTGCGGTCTAATTCTGATTGCGGTAGAGGAGATTGCAGATGCGGCTGCATACTCTAGCTCTATGAAGTGCGGTTGATACGGTGCGAGTGCAGAAGGCTTTCCATAAGGAGAAGTGGTCGTGATCCGGGATGGGAGCCTTGCGGTGTGCGGGTGCTTCAAGACCGTTGTGCGGAGGCTGTTGTGGAGAGTTGCTATGGCATGGTGGTTGTTGCGGACAAGAGGGGCTTATTGGGAGCTTGCAAGAGCTCACTTTTTGCATGAGGGAATCTCCAAACCTCTACACACAATTAGCGGGTGCATATCTTGTTCGCACGCATATTTTTAGTGCAATGTCGACGAATTTCGGGCAGCAAGCTCAAAAGCTCCACAGTGGAGACTTGTGGCTTTTCATCTAAGGTGTGGCAATGGGCCACCAGGTATGGATGGTCATCTCGGTGCATGCTGTGAGAAGTCTCAGAGAGTAATTGGTCGGCAGCTGTTAATAGATTGCAAGGAGGCTCCTATGCAGAACTCAGCAGCAGCAGCAGGCGGATAAGAGTGCAAGGACGTGGCTGTTAGGGCACAGACAATTAAATAATAATGAAGATTATGATGGGTGCACAGAAGATCAATTTTATGTGTTGACAGAAAATCAGCATATTAAATAATAAAGCACTTGTATAATCATTCACCTAAAGTTTTCTTGAAGTACACCATAAGAGATGCATGTCCAAGAGATGAAAACAAATGCGGAATGGGACATAAGAGATGCATGTCCAAGAGATGAAAACAAATGCAGAATGGGACATACCGACTCGAAGATAGATCAGATGGAAGCGCCCAAAATAAAATTTGATTCATGGAGGGAAAACATGTAATTTAAGGTAATACCGCAAAGAGAAATATGTGGTGTTTGTTTTTGCAAGTGTGTGCCTTGATATGGGTACATCACTTTTTGCTTTTGCACTTATAAGGTTCTCTACCTCGGCCTGCGTGCCCAAAACGATTGTAATCCTTTACACTCGCACCTATCTTTGGCATCTGACTTCCACTCAGGGGATATTTGTGCATGTGTGGTTCGCACAGTCCATCGTGAGTGCCATGTGTTAGGGCCTAATGGGGTTAGCCCTAAGTGGGGATGCCAAGAGGTGAGTGCACATGGGGATACCAAGAGGCACATGTGTGGGAAATGAAGGGGCATAGACGTCTCTATATGTATGCATGCAAGAGCAACCAATCAATGCAGTTATTCATCTTTCATTCTTGTCTCGTCTCTCTTCTTGTTCTTGCTGTTTTGAGAGTCTCTCATGGGTTCATTCCCTGCAAGGGCCAAGGGCCTCTACAACACTACTCCATCGACTAGGATAAACACTGCCCATCTCCAACTTATTGGCTTTGCAAATCACTCCATCTGACGTTCCCAAGGTACGTTCCATAAAATTACTCAATAATGAGTTATTTCTTTTTCAGTCAATTCCAAAGAAGAAAAGTTCAAATTATTTTCATGTTCTTTATTCAAACAACACTGCTTCTACACTTTAACACTGATTCTATCATTCTCCACACTTTTGACTCTTTCTTCTTCAGTTGGAAGTAACTCCACCCCTTACATCTTTACTTTACAAACCAAAACTTACCTTCCTATAGCTAAATCCTTTAGCTCCACTTGTCAATGTAATCCACTTCATATATTTAAACCTTTTCTTAAATGGTTTGATGATCAATTGCATGTTTGCACTTCGGACCCCAACTTCTTTCATCATCCCTTTCTCCATTCCCACATCCTTTTTGGCCTTGATCACATTCCCATTACCCCCTTAGATCCTCATGCAGCACTTCAAGAACTCACTATCATCTTTCAAGAAGTTTGTCTCTGTCTTAATTTGGATCACACCACTTATGAAGCAAGTCTTTCCCACCTTTTTTGGAAAAGATTCTTCTTTCATTTCCCCAACAGTAGAAACCAACAATCCATTTTAGAAAACAAAATTCTTCTTGATGAAATAAATTGGCTTTCTAACCATGTGTTTATAACTGGCTTGGACAAAGCATCCCAAACTCCCATTTTCCTTTGCAAATATATGGTACAAAAACTCACCCTTGTCAGAATAAACTCTCCCAAGTTTCTACCCTAAATTGCTTCACTTTTCGATACACTAATATGCATCTCAAACATGCTTGACTCCCTTAAGATTCCTTACAACTCCAACAAGCTTCCTTATCTCATGTGCACTTATAAAGCACACAAACACAGATTTCATTGGCTTACTAATGCTCGAGACTGCATCTTCTCACCTCTCACCGACCTCATTTCTTCAGGACTTAAGGAGCTTAAAAATATCATCTCCATCCATGGAGATAGAGTGCATGCTACCTATAAAAAATTCCTCAACATAAACACCAATTTACTATGGGACATAGATTCAAACTTACAATTCCTTATTAATCTACCCCAAGAAGGGCCACTCTCTCTACTTAGTTGACATCACAAATTGTTATGAAGGCATTCCTCACCATGGCACCTCCAGTCTTATGGCTTTCCTATCGTATTTTTGTAAACTTGCTACCAAATTAGGTTTTAAAGGATTCTTCCAAAAAAACGATGGTTTTTTCCTTACAAAATCAACCGAGGTCAAAATCCTTTACAACTTTGATACATTTCTAAGTTACAACCACTGAATCCTACTCAACTTTTGTGTCATTTAGGTTGGCCCACATTGCTAGATCCAATCTAAAGGCATACCCATGGGCTTCTCATGCTCACCTCTCTGGTGCCACCTCTATCTTACCTCTTTCGGATTCAAATTCGTTAAAAAAGTAGCATGACTTGGTTATTCCCATCTCCTCTCTCACTTCCTCCATACCTTTAGATTTGTCGACGACATCCTATTCATAAATAGTCCTTCCATTACTAAGTTTCTTTACCCTTCCAGGCCACTCCATGAAGATGACCCTTTACCATTTATCCACTACACATTATTTCCCTTAAATGTAGTCTTTCCTCTTCCTTTGTCGACCTACCTACACACACACACACACACACACTTCCTACCCCTTCCTCCTTGTGTTAAACCCTTATTTCTTTATCTTCCCGCCTTCCCCCCCCCTGGCCCCCAGCCCCCCTTCCCCCCTCTAGCCACCACTCATTCCTTCACTTAGTTCTCCTAAGTTACCTTTTTCCAACTTCTTTTTATTTCTATTTATTTCTTAATTTCTTCCCCTATCTTATTTCATATCTTTTACCCTCTATTTGTTATAAGCCCCCATTTCGCTTTATTGTAATATTTTTTAAATCCATCGTTCTACATTCATTGCTTTGTTTCCTCCATGCATGCTTTCCCAACCCTTAGCCTCCCTAGCTCCCTATCTGCCCGACTCCTTGACAGCCAACTCTCTTACCTATTCAAAATACCATTGCTTATCTCCCCTCCTCACCTCCAAACCCCATGTCACATCCTTTCCCCCCTGCTTATTACTCTATCCTACCCACACTACGTACTCTCCTCTTGCCCCTGTAATTCTACAACCTTGTTTATACACAGGCTTCCCTCTTCACAGTTCACACATGCTGGCGGTTGATCCGCTCTCCTTCTCGTACTAGCGGTGCTACACATAAATTCGTGGCCTTGATATCTGCCCCCACTGCTATGCAGTATGACCCACAAGTTTGGTACTACTTTGTCTTTGTGACCCGAAACTTGCGGCATTGAATTTTGTCTTCACACCTGTCCTTGCCATCATGCCTAGATTACATCTTCACGGCCTGTGCATTGTGATTTGTACCCTCTCGTAATTTTCGCTCGCCACATCATTCCTACACTTTGGACTTCCAGGTTTGGTCTAACTTTTTTTCATATTGTATCCCTTTTCCCTTATTCTATCTTCAACCCCTCGCCTTTCCTTTATCTTTCATTTTAAACCTTTTGAAAAAACTTCTTTATTTATGATTTTCTTGAAAACTTCCCCTCCAAAATGCCTTCAAACTCACCTTCCACCCCCCCCCCCCCCCCCCAACCCCACCCTCTTCCCCTTAAAGGTTTTTAAAACTATATTTAGCTCATTTACTATTTTCCTTCAAGTTAATTAAGATTTATTCTTACTTTTAACCCTTTTTTATATAGATAATTTTAATTGATTACTTCAATGTGACTAATGTGCCTAATCCCTTTCCCCCTTTCTTTTTCCCTCTCCCTTCTCTAGTCTTATATCTCTTTTAATTTTTCTCTTCTACATTCCTGATGAATTTCCCTTAGTTCTCACCTATTAACCCCCCTGTAAATTTCTTTAACTTTAATTTGCCCACTCAGAAAAGGGTTCCCTAGTATTCCTTTTGCAAGTCACAAACAAAATGCAAGGACAATATTGATTAGGGCAATGGTCAACTATTCCTCTTCTTTCAAGTTAATTTGAGGTTCTTAAATTTATTGTTTTTACTTGGTTCATTAGCCTTTCATTATTGCTATTTTCCTATCCGTTACTCCCTACTTCCCCCTTATTTTCCTCTTGTTTGTTGTCATCCTCCAACTTTTGCCCTCAAACATTTACCCCCCCCCCCCTTTCTTTTTTTTTAAATTCTACCCTTATTTTCCCCTCTTGTCTTTTTATCCTTCTTCTTCCTTTCTTCTTGCTCTTCTTAAAAAATTCCATTTACACCATCACCTTATTTCTCACCCAAAAATAAGAACTCACCACTATTTTGAAATCCCCTCACCTTACCTTCTTAATTTATCTCTTCTTTTTCACATCTTTATTTAATTTCAATCCTTCAAATTTTCATTACCCCTCTATTCCAACCCTACTCAGTGCTTCTTCTTATCCTTATCTTATTTATTTAAAACTCTAGTCCACCCAACCCCCACCCCACACCCCCCCCTCATTTTATCTACCAATTTTTATTTTTCTTATTAATTCTAAATACATTACTTCCACTTTTAATTTCCTTTCCCAAACTCTAGTTATTCCAATTAAAATTCCTCTTCTTCTAAATTAAGTAAATAATTACTTTCCCTATCTTCCCCCCACCCTCCATTTTTAGTTTAATTTTTTACCCCTTCCCCCCCCTTTTTTAATGAAATTCAAGACTGGTTCAATTCATTCCACAATTTATTAACCCATCATTTTGCACCTATAATACCACATCAAGCTATGTAAAGTTCTTGGTTAAAGCTTCTAATTTATTGTGACCTCGATAACAAGGGAGGGGTGTTTATGACACCCCTCTTCCCAACCTAAGTTTAGCTAGTTCTTACCATGTTTTCTTGTTGGATGGTTGCAAGTATGCAGACTCTCCTCTTCAATAAAAGAGATGCTTGTTAGGACTTCACGAAGCTCTATTTTTTTGCAAAAATATTTTTTTTGCAAGAACATTATTGGCACTTAAGTCGTTTTGGTACCGACAAGAGTGGCCAATCTATTGGCATGACTCAAGTAGTTTGGCAAATGTTTGATGAAAGAATTAATTAGATACAACAATACATTGCTCGATGCATAGCCCTCTTGAAGCATGGCCAAGTAGAGCATATGGAAAATCTAGGTAGAGGCAAACTATAGCCTCAATGACCTAGCACAATAGAGTTGTGGCCCCAATAAGGTAAGGGAAACGACCGAGTACATGAAGGAGCCGAAGAACCTTCAAGTGACTCCTACAAGTGTTGCACAACAAGGAGTGATACTAAGGAGTGTTGATATAATAATAAGAGAGGAGTGGAGGCTAATCAAGTCTCCAAAGAAGATAAAGGACCTTGACCTACAAACAACACATAAAATGATCGATCAAATCGAGGCAATGATAGCAATAGACTAGTCCTGAGACTGAGGTCCTAGGAATGTAACACAAAGTGATTGGATAGATTGAGGCAACAATTCAATAGACTCATCTTGAGACTAAGCACTTTAATGTGCCTATCAAGACCATGGTGAGGGGAAAGCGAAGCACTTCCTAAGCTATGGCAAGAGCATGTGAGACTCCTTTAAGCCAAATAGTGAGAATGCCATGACCAAAATTGCACCATCATCACAATATGCTGAGCAATTTTGGATGGATGATTTAGATAACTTAACCCTCTCCACATTCCAAGTGTGAATGATTGAGTAATGGCCTTTGAACCAAAGAGTATGCTACAAGACGAATGCATTAACATCAATGGGGTATATCACACAATTAGTGTGATTGTACAAGCAAAACACCTACCCCTTGTTATCCGGTAGACCAAGGTTGAAGAAAGCCAAGGACACTCTAAGTTCAGAATCCCTACTAACCATGGGCAAATTTCAAAGCACAACTAGCTCTCTAGGAGTTACACAAATATGTCAAATCAACCTATTCCAAGTGGGTTTGGCATTGAAGGTGCCCGGGTGGAGACAAAATTTCTTCCTCTCCACCCGAGCATTACGGGGCTTCATTTTGTTTTAGTACAATTTCCCTCCGTTAACTCACATCGATCCAAATTAGCTATCGTCTGCAGCGCTGATTCAGAGCTCGTAGCTAGCTTTAATGATCATGGGGACTGAAGCCTTGCTATGCTTGCCATTGCCAGCGCTCGTAGCATATTTGCCAGCCCTGGCATACGTGGGAAAGGCCTCTGCATTGGCGAAGCATCCCATCTCACCACTGCAGCCATCTTCTCGATGACCTTTTAAAGCATAAAGAAGATACTTCTTGTGAGTCTTCCACAAAGAGCAACTTGTGTGGGTCTACGGGTTTCTTAAAATTAGTGCTTCAGTAAACACCGTTTTCCATTAAATTTTGCCAAATGGGCTTGGAGTTGAACTTGTAATATGCAGTAATATGCAGCTGCCTGTTTTAGCTAAACGCATACCGCTCAGTAATTGCAACGAAATGGACCATCGTTTCAAAGCATCCTGGTGCCCTTGTTAACAGCAAGGTCTTCTCCTGAGATTTTTCAAAAATGACCATCCTGGAAGTAAATAGTGAAGACTTGCGATTACTACATTAAAAATATAAGTTTTATACAATAAGAATTCACAGGAGCACAGATCGCCAATCGAGCCATCTGTGTCAGCCAATCTGCATAATTTGCAGGAACTATTTGTTGACAGTGGAGAAAGTGAATTTTAACCACTGCAAAGAGCTGAGGGACAGAGGCTCTCGGCAATGACTCAATATACTAATGTCATTGCATCCCACGCAAAAAAGGGACGTGAATCCCATAGAACGAAAACGTTAAGGTCATCTCCGTAGCCAAACCTGCGAGTTACGCCATGATCTGAATTTAAGGGAGCATGTAGCGTTTTTACCGATAGTGGATTGCAATCCAACGGAGCTTTAGGGGGATCACCTTTGTCTTGCAGCAAAAGCTGTACACCAACCATAGACAACGAATCTTGCGTTCGCATTGGTCTCTATACAATAGCTAGAAAAGTGAGAGCTCAAGATGAGCTTGTCACAGTTGCCATATGACCTATAGAAGCATATTTTTGTGGGCATAGCAAGGAGACTTATACATTGCGTCTAATATACGGGTTATTAGCAAAAAATTAGTGAGTCTCAGAGCCGAGTTTGGACGGCCTTCGAGCTCAAATTGTGATTTGATTATATTCTAGGCGGCAGCTGCTGTCTCGGCAGGAACCACTTGCTTTCTGCTTGTGGGATTCACTGAGGGCGTAGCACCACCTTTCTTCACTGCCGTTACAGCACATTTCTCTCTTCGCTCGTCTGCTGCGATTTGATGATGCCTGCATTCGATACTGCAGAATGCTCGATCTCCCCTGTCAACAGACAAACGAAACTAGTTCAGATCATTTTTCACGCACTAACATTCGTTTACTCAAAATGAAAACTAGGCGAAAACAATTTCCTTCGAGCCCAGAAACAGACAAGGTAGCGTAAAGATCTAGGATATTACAAGCCTACAACTGTGCATTCCAAGGCAAACAACTCGACGCTCGCACACCCGGATAGCTATGTGCCCCCTCTTCCCTCTTACTCTCACCGAGAGGAAAGAAACAGCACAAAGAGACCGATCCACTGACTGTTAAAGAAAACCGCTCTCTCGTTTCACAACCGGAAGGCCTCCATGATAACAATCCGTCGTAGAACTAAAATCGGAACTAATACACAAATGTCTCCGAGCTTTCCCTTCCACCAAGCTCTACATACTGGTTCATCCAAAAAGCACCTGTACATAAAAATGTCTCGCCCGTGCAGGCGTCGGTCACAGAAAAAGCAGACGTCCAGAAAGTGCCCAGGACGTATCGACTCCACGGCTTCAGGTCTGGCATGAATCGCGGATGCTGGAGACCCAAGAGTTGTAGCTGGAGATCCTGCAGGAATCGCATGAGGAGGCCAGTGGCCACCTTGAGAATCGGAAGATCTATCAGACGGAGAGGCAGCCGCGACACTATCGATGGCCATGCTCTGCTGGGCGTCGGAAGTATCCTCGATACTCATCATGGAGACGCCGTTCTGGAGCATGTCACAATCTGGGGAGCTATCGTCGGGGCAAGCGAGCATGGAATCATCGTCAATGGGGGGGGAAGGGGGAGGGGGGGGACGAGGGGGAGGGGCGGAGGAGGATTTGTGGGGAGGAGGGGGGCGAGGGTGGAGATGGGACATGGAGGTGGTTCTACGGATGATGCGAGGGCGTTTACCGAGCAACATGGAGGCAGGGGAGGAGGAGGAAGTCGAAGAGGGCGGTTGAGCTCGAAGCAGAGGTAGAGAAGGGGAGGTCAGAGGAGGAGAAGGCTCATTGGGTCGCCTCCAAACTCCCCTAAACCAAGGCTTTTGAGGCCTCCCACCTCCAAAACATGCTTTTCCGAAAGAGAGAGAAAAATGCCCCCTAGAGAGAGGAGCGAGAATATCTTCCCTAGAGAGAGTGTGTGTCCTCCCCATAAGGACACACCACCCCTGGTGTGATCCTACCCTCCCTCTCCTCCACGTGCCATTTTCTCATTCGCTCCCTTGCATCTCCTGCATCCGTGGCTCCCTCCCGCTCGAACCGGCTAGGCCGGTCAGCCTAAAAAATCCAAAAAATGCAATAAAATCTCTGGCCCCCATTTCTTTACCAAATAATTGCCCCGAGTCAATCGGTCGGCCCCCTGCACGTGTCGTACTAGAATTCGCTCTCAAGCCCCACCTGCATGCGTGGCGCGCTGACGGACCAGTCGTTTGTCGTGGGCCCCGACGGGGACTGTTGACCGGTTGACACCGGCATACACCGGCTGGGCCCGTCCACTTGAGAAAAATAAGGTCCCCAAAAGAAAAAAAATGCAATAAAATCTTAGGCCCTCATTTCAAATAATTGCCCCGAGTCAACTAGGACCTCTTCGCATCTCAATTATTCAACCCATTTTATTTTAAAATTTACTCACGTTAATTAAATCCATTACTTTTCCCACAAAACCACTAATTTACACTAAAGTACCCCCCCTTTGAGAGGCCCTCTCAAACCAATCACTTGATCGATTCCCCACAAAGAGCTTCCTTCCAATGGCCCGTCATTTCTTGATCGGACCCAGCATGCGTATGCACCCTCCACTCATCAAGTGCGAGGCTTTCGATGACCTCATAAAGAGTAAAGTAACATCTTGTATAACAAGCTCACACGAGCAAAAAAGCAACCTACATTGAATTTCCTCGTGCTTGAGTTCCACAACATTGTATGTAAAGGACAAGTATGTGCATATCACTATCAAAAGGGGCATAGAGATCCACTATTGCCCAACAAGGTATAAGCTAAAAGTTCTATTTTAATGATTTGGAATAAAGTTTCAGCTGTTAATTTTTTGCTTTGAATAAAATTTAAAGCATACCTAAGCCACAATTGGTTTTGGTTATAAAACCTATGGCATATGAATGTTCCATGTATAGTTTAACCACATGATTCTTTGCTCTCCCTCCCCCCCCCCCCTCTCTCTCTCTCTCTCTCTCTCTCTCTCTCACGCACTCACATACACATGCATGTTAGTAGTAGCTAAATTTTATGTGTAATAGAAATATTTGAAATGAATAGAGAATTCAATCACTTTATAATATGGTTGAAGTTGGGAACCAACCTGATGACAATTTAATTCAAAGCACAAGGCTACACATGCAAGCATAATGGCTTCACTTGCAATCTCTAAACCTCTTCATCAACTTAAACTATGTGGCATAGCTTCTCATCTCTCTATCCAAAATCATTTGATCATGCCACGACTTTTAATTTTCTTAGTCATCATTCATGTGTTGCTTTGAGTCATTAAAATCTCCCCATGAACAGTCTTATTGTAAGCTTAACATTATCTTCCCTCTTGCATATATTGTCATGTAGTCTATCGTTTGTTTTTAATGTTTCACAAGTAATTTGTCAATCTAATAATGTGACTATAAAAAGTAATGCCCAAATGTTCACATATCCCTGTCTATTGATCTACAAATCTCAAAGTATCAGAAGTAAAGTATGTGAAATTCTTTAATGATATAAATGGAAATGCTAGCAAAAATACATACGAGCCATGACAGACAACATTGTGTGTTTACTTCATTGGACACTTAGCCTCTATGCAAAAATGTGTTCATGTGATTGACTAATAGGTCACTTCAGAGAAATAAGATTTGATGCTTCATGTATAAGCCTACGACATAGGTCACTTCACAGAAACAAGATTTGATGCTTCATGTATAGGCCTACGACATTTATTGTTTACAAATTTAGTTAAATCAATAACATGCCACTTTTTGAAAGAAACGACTCACTATAAGTTTTTGTACCAATTATTGTTTTCCAATATCTAATAATTTTTGTCCTGGTCCTAGAATCAAAGTGCTTTCATGTTCTCAATTACCCTTAAAACTCTTTCATTATTGAATTTTCTTGACTTCTAAAGACAAGTTTGTGAAATATAATGACTTGTTTCTTTTTTTGAAAAATCTGTTGAATATATTAAAGGGGTGGTCGACCCTAGCACAAAAAGAACCAGATACAAAACATGGGAGTGCGCTAACTACCCATGGCCAACACTACAAGTAGTGGGGGTGGACAAATGCTAACCTACCCTGGGGGTAGGAAGGCTTGAACCTTGAGTAAGCTGCAACTAACCAAGAGATCTTTCGATCTGATCACCCAAGTAAGGTCCTGAAGGTTCCCTTTGACTAGAGACCCACTTCCTGAAGGCCATTGTGACACTCTGTTGGAATACCATTCTATTTCGAAGTTCCCACACTACTAGCATAATAATGGCTCTAAGGTACGACCATCTTGCCACAAGTGTGCATACAAGAATATCGCCTCAAAATATGAACCTACATTGAGCCCCCAGGTGGAAGTGCAACATGAGGCCAACTTGGCTAATTGTTGCCTCCATCTGGCACCATACATTCCACCTCATTAAGCAGTTCCACATCAAATGTTTGATGACTTTGATCGATCGTCCAACGGGGTGGGCACACACGGATGTGCTTTCCTAATTTACTCCTACTAGAGCTTTTCTGATAAAATGACTTTAAAGTAAGATGGGGTGAACACTTTATTCTATGGGGTGCTAAGGGTATTGTGAGTGTCATGGAAGAAGGCTCGACATGTTGGGAAGAAAACATCATGTTTGATCATTCAAAGCAAATTTAGATCCTAACTTCTAAGACCTCCCACATCATCTCATAGGACACCTAGACCACTTAAAAGTCTATGAAATTGGGCCACATTAACTTGTTCTCCATGATAAATTTTAATGGGTATATTTGTCACCTTAAAGAGACAAGTGACCTTCATATTTATCTTTAATGTAGCATAAGAACCAAAAGCAAGGACGGCCTCAGCACAAGTTTCCTTAATGGGAAGGGGGGGCAGGAAAAGGGAGGAACAAATGCACAGAGAGAGAGAGAGAGGGGGGGGGGCATGCACATGTGCGTGTGTGTGCGCGCACGCGCGTGCGCTTCCATAGATACACAAATATGTCTCCTTACATCCATGTCAAGGTGGTTGAGCATGTACCAAATAGAGATCAAGCCAGAGAATGGAGGGCTTGTAGGACATATTGTCTTTTTGATGAGGCAAGTGCATTTTATATAGGGTCAAAAGGCATTCCAACAATTTTTAACATAGTAGTTGTCATCTTTGTTTGAGGTGTCGGGGTCATTTAGATTGGCACCTTTTGAACGGAAGAAGATTTCTTTGGTGAGGCTTCATTTGGAGTGATCAATGGCTTCAAGAAAAAATGGATGTTTAACTATTAGTTAGAGTTTAGAAGTTGGCGACCATGATAGGCATCTTGCTTGTATTGTTCAACCTCTTTAGAAGAGAGGTTGCAAATGACAGCGAGAGACTCGATGGAGAAAGGTGCCAAGAAGTTGATGTCTTCTAGGCAAAAAAGTTTGTGATTGATGGAGTGAGCTTTCATTTTTATATGTCTGGGCTAGAGAAGAGGCACAAAAGAAGCAAACTATTTAAGGGTTTAGGAGGTTGAGAGAGAGATTGGGAGAGGGTTCCAAAAGAGCCTTTCTCATTAGGCAACAGAAGATCAAGGTTAATGCAACTGTGAAAGTTATTATTGGAAGGCGCAAGACCAACAAGTTTAGGGAGAGGAAAAGCACTATTGCGGATGAGGATGTCATTGGCAAGACTAGGAATGATAGAATGATACTCATTTGGAGTATTAGTATCATTAAGGTCAATGGTAGCAAGATTGGAGGCAACTCTCTGAAGCCTAGCAAGGGTGCCATCACTTTCACTATGAGATAACTTTAGGAGTTTAATCCAAAAAGTGTTTTGATAAGTACAGGAGTACTTTTAGCAAGCTCTTTGAGATCATGAGTTCTAGTAGATGTGAAGAACTTATATTGATGAAAGCATCTAAGTACCACTTGGCAGGCAGGACAGGGAGCCCAGAGCAAGTTGCTGTGAGATTTTGCCTGGAGCGAGATGTCCCATGAATGTTTCTGCAGAGAGAGGAAAAAGGTTAGAAAAAATAACTTAGAGAAAGGAGTCAAGAAGCCAAAAGAGGCCTTAATGACTTAAGTGTACTATTGCAACTGTCCGAAGTTTCAAGGGAAAGAGCATGTGTGTGGAAGATGTTACAAACCGCTTTCCATAGTGAAATGAAAACAATGCAAAGATAGACAATGGATTCAAGAGAGAAAATTGTTGTGTTTAATGGAAAAGTTTCAACATGTAAATGTTTGCCTACTAATGTTTATACAAAAAAGGTCATCAAGAGATAAGCATATTGCAAAAGTTTGCAGAAAGCATGATTGCACAAAAAAGTTAAGCGTAAAAACCATCACGTTTTTTGAAGAGGGGAGCATGCATACCTGCCACCATCCAACAAGCAAAACATGGTAAGGACCAGCTAAAACCTTAGTTGGGAAACATGTGTCATAAGCACCCCTCCCCTCTTATCAAGATTGCAATAAAAATGAAAACTTAACCATAAACTTATCAAGCTTGATTGGAAGATGAGCAAGCATGTAGTAATTCTATAGTTCGGAGAAAGGGGGGGTTGTGTATGACTTAGAGGAATGGTTAGGGAGACTTGTAGTTATGGAGAGAGGGGAAGAGGATAGATATAGATGGATAGAGGAGAGGAAGAATGTGTGTGCGCGTGCATGCGGGTGGGCATGTGTGTGTGCATGTGCATGTGTGTGTGCATGTGCGTGTGCGTGCGCATGTGCATGTGCATGCATGTGCATGTGTGCTTGTCTACGTGCGTGTGTGAGGGAGAGAGAGAGAGAGCGGGGGGGGGAGGGAGGGAGGGAGGGAGGGAGGGGGGGAGAAGATTTGGGGGAGAGTGAATGTAGGGGGAGAAGGTTGGGGGGAGAGTGAATGTAAGGAAGGGGCATGCTTATGGATTATGGTGTGGGTGTTTTATGTCTACACATATGCATGTATGTAATTGAACATCCAAGAGCCTCCTTCAAAAAAGAGAAGTGTATTGATATCTCATGCAGAAGATTCAAAGTTTGATACATTCTATCACCCAAGAAAAGATAGTGTGGAGCTAAACTACATTCATATCACGCCTACCAACACATAGTCAATATTCTTAAGTATATACTTTATGTTTTATTCCATGTGTAAGTTGAGAAATATTTAATCCCTATCAAACCTACTAACACATAATCAATGTAAGTCGAGAGGTTGTTAATTCTTTAGTCGGATTTCTAGTCCCTTACAGAACCCTAGCATGTAAATATATGAGAAACCACTACCTTTATACTAAGAGGGCTTCTTGAGCTCTTTAGGAGCACAAGGTTTATTACTAGAGCTGAATGTGATGTAGAGAACAACTGTCATGACGACCAATCAAATAGGTTTCAAGCTAAGAGCAGCCTAATATCACATGATATGGAATTTCTCGATTTAGTTTACAGGGGCAAAATGATTTTTGCATCAACTTGCCTTGTTGCCAAAGACTTCTAGAGATAGGATGATTCTAAATGAGATGTTTATGGGGTCCAATTCACCCGACCCTCTACATGGAGGGTATTTGGTATCTAAAGTCCCACATGTTTAGCATTTTCTTGATAGTATACACTATTGCATAAGTTTCCAGTAAGAAAATGTATGTATGTGCCCTTTAAACCATGGCAAGGGAAAAGTGGTAGTCCAAGTGGTTGGGACCCCAAGTAAGCATCTTCACATTGCTAGTCTTGATGCCTTTTCTTCTTATTAGTTGTGAGCATTGCCACTTCAATGTTAATGTGTTTGGACCCCAACAAAAAAGGATGGCCTTTTCAAAGGGCTTAGAAATATGCAAAACTCATTGAACGTATTACAATTAGTTGGCCATTGAGCCATCTCAGAAGAGCACAATAGATAATACAAGTATCATTGTTCTCCCATGTTTCCTCTCTAATATTATGCAATTAGAAATCTTAGGGTCCCTAATATGCTTCAAGATGCGATACCCCTATCCACCTCGCATCCCTCCAAGCCAAGGGACGCTTGGCATTTATATAAGTCAAATTCCTTCTCCTAGGGAGTGTCACCTCTAGTTTCTTGAAACCTGGCCAAAGCATAGCATTTTTACAATTACAAAGTATGCCTTTGGCCACATTGAGAGTCCATTATTTCATAGAGTTCTACACTTTTCAAGAGAGCATCATCTAAGAGTCCTTTCACCATGGTTCTTGTGTAAGTGCTAGCTTTGGCACCCACTTGGTTATGAGAGCATGAAGGGAGATCTAGTAATCCCATTTGGCTACCACACAGCCCACCAATCACACACCGACTAGGGGGGCATACTTGATTTTTAGATTCCTTAAAGTTTAGTCCTAAATCTTGGTTCTACAAACAATACCTTGGAATGATTGCTTGAAGAATCTACCTTAGGGTTTATTTCAATGAATGGGGCTCCCTTGGAATGTTCAAATGCCCTAATTCAATGAAATAAGTGCCGCTACCCTCACGAACGACCCTTTGCAAGACTCCAAATGGTTAAATTTCTTTAGGATTAACTATAACATTTTAAATCAATTAAGGACACTATACATTACAAATATCTTATGAAAATAGATGAATGTTAAGGATTTTCTTTGATACCTCTCAAACTTTTGCATGGCACATCTTTGCATTTAAAAATTATATTTTGTGAGGAAAAATCACATACTGAAGAATGTTTCAAGTTGATGGTTTCCTTAATACATCAAGTTTGTATCACTATATCTCACTTGAATTTATGGGGCATTGTAGTCTCCCCCAAATCTCACCATAGTCCTATGTTGATCTTTTTCATAATATGTTACGCGACATCTCAATATACCCCGATTGGCTTTCAACTAATTCCTCAGTAGTTTGCTCATTTGTACTTCCCATTTTCCTAATCTAAAATTACTTACTCTCGACAAATTATTCCATACATATAACTCAACCTAAGGAGAGACTCAATTGAATAGGCCTTTATTTTTCAATGGATTTCATGTGGAGTAGCCTAATGCAAAGGTGACTTGAACTCAAGACATCCTTTGTCATCTTTATACTCCAAAAACTAGAACACATCATGACTTTTGAGAATATAATATTTCCACTATTTGGTGACATTACCTCTACTGATTATTGTTGAAGTATAATTCACCTAACATTTTGACCCTTTACACCCATAATTTGATGAACCACCATTACTCCCTTGTCTTGCTCTTTTTTGTTTTGCATTATTTCCCATTTGGAAAGATATGTTGTGATTATGATGAGTCCACAACCTTTTTTATGCCAACAAAACTACACAACTTGGAGCTATTGCTCTATACTACTTATCCACATTAAGTTTACTAAATGGTCATCTTTGGAAATTGCCTATCAAGTCTTTTCCCAACATGTAAGATTGTGCATACCAAAAGACCAAGTCAAAACTATAGCATAATTTTTGCACATGATTTCTAGAATCAAATAAATTTAGGATTGAAGTGGACTATATTAATAGGGTAAACTATCTACATGGAAGATTTTTGCAAAGGACATGGGGGTATGGGTTTAATTTCAAGGACATTGAAATGCAGACAACTAGAATGGGAAGGGATTCTAATTGGGGATCTTCTATTGTAAAAGCTTTAAGAAAATTGGGATAATGTATTATAATGCCAACCAACATGAAAAATGATGAGAAGATGGCATGGAACTAAGTTTGGCCAAAATACCTTGATTTATGAAGATTTTGCTTGTCTTGTGCATTAGGCACTAAGCATTCGAAAGGAGCTAAGTGATCCTTCTAAGTGTCATGCCGAGTTAAATAACTAGGTTAAAGATATGGCTTTTAAGGGTCATGCGCCTTTTTTTGCCTTCCATTTGAGAATGTAAGGCCTATTCTCAATATGGTATCTAAAGAAAAGATAAGCCGATAAGAAATATTTCATTAAACCAAAAATCAATAAGTATTCAACAAATATTAATGACCCTTGCTTGACATGAGTACAAGATATAAACACTTGAATAATTTCCCCCATTATGTCATTCATGCTATCAAAATTTGAATACGGTCCTCAAATATGATGCTCATGGCATGCATGGCATCCACTTGATAGATTGATGTTGCTTTCATGATCATAAGTAGATTTCTTTGTAAGACCAAACAAGCTACTACCTTTTGACCATAAATCATACTTGGTAACGTTATCCGTATGGTGCCTTTGGAGATAATGCGTAGATGCAAGTGCACCTAATAACAATAGTAGCCATTTTCTTGTTCTGGTCTTTTAAAGATTTAAGATGTAATGATGCCCAAGAATGCTACAAATTGAAAAACAAAAAGGTACATTTTGAGTAATTTTTCATAGGACCACTCACCCTTTCTAAAAATTGTTAAGATGATTAAGAACTTTACATTTGTTAGTGTGGGGTTTTTTTCATCATCTTTTCCCTTCTCATAAAGCAAGATTTCTATTAATATTGATTAAACCATCTTTTATGAAGTATCTAGACAACCCATAATTTTGGTATATCATCAAGGATTTGTAGGCTCGTGCACATTCTATTTCAATCTTCATAGGATGTCATTGCTTTTAATTTGAAAAAGTAAAAGGGGAAAATGGCCTTGAAAAACAAACAAACCAAGGGAAAACAAGACACATGAAAAACAAACAAATCATGTTTCTTGTTATTTTCATCTACACTAGAATGAAAATAACAAGACACATGATATGAGATAGGATTTATAGTGGCAACAACACCTTGGCCTTGACCTCTAGTGGAAGTGGCAATAAGCTTCATTCCAACGTATAATTAGAGTTGGATTGCACCCAATATCATTGGATTGCATGGTGTGACTTTGAGTTAGGAAGCTTCATTCCAACGTATAATTAGAGTTGGATTGCACCCAATATCATTGTATACTTGCACATACTACATACATTCATGTCATGGAAGCTAGCAAGGGTACCCAAGAAGAAAGTTAATAATTGATTGTGAACCATAAATCACATGAGAATCCATTGTTCATTTTGGACCCACACACTAATTCTAAAGCACACAATTGTGGGAACTCCTTATTAAATAGTTGCATGAATATAGTTTCCTAGTTTTAAGAAGCACATCACAGATGTTTTCCTAGCACATCATAGTCGATGAAGGCTTTGATTGCATTTATAACATCTCACTTAGCCAATTAAATCACGTTTCTTTCATAAGGGATAGTATAGAATGCACATTGGTGGATGGATTAAAATTGTGTGGAAGTGAACCCTTACCATTGTTTCAAGCAAAGGTCCAATATAGCTTAATTGCTACATTGATAATAAGTTGAAGCACTAATACACTTTATAATGAGCAAGAGGGACACATACAAACTTGGTTATGAAAAGTTGCTATAGTCAAGATCTTGTGTATTATTTTATTTGAGTAATATATATGTGCGTGCATGTGCGTGCGTCTGTGTATAAGTACATACATATGTATGTATGTATGAGCGTATGTATGTATGCATGTACGTATGTGTTTATCTAAGCATGTATTTATGTGTGCATGCATGCATGTATGTATGTATGTATGCATGTATGCATGTTGCAAAGTTGCAAGGTTAATGCATGTCATCTGTAAGACTCAAGATGGCAACAATCCATGCAAAAAAGATGAAAAGTAGCATGATTCTAGCTCAATTTCGCATGTTCTTATATGGGAACCTCTATATCTTTCTGTCGCTTAATTTCCCATAACTCTACATAACCTTTAAAATGTATAAAATGTGTTTTTTACGTAGGGACTTGAACATAGGTAATAGGAGCATTTGTTATGAGTCACCACCCATAGATCCAATCGAGTTGCTTTGATAACTATATCTAGAGGAGGGTAAGTGAGAAGGCCACAATGAATTATGGGCAAAATATTTAGCACAAAAATAGAAAGAGAGTAGGGGTTTAGACAGCTTTACTCACAGTCACACAAGGCCCCCTCCACCCCCCTTTTGCTCCTCCTTTCCCTCTTAGTCCATAAAAGCATGAAGATGATCTAATGGGCTCTTATTAAACATGCTAAGTGGTGCTTGATGAACATTAGTGCTATTTTGAACATACAACATGGACATTGCATGCATGCTGACATACATACATTTATACATACATCCATACATGCATACACACACACATAACCACAAGATGGGAATGGACTCTCTCAGAGGTGGGAGAGCTAATGCCTACAAATTACCCAACATATAGAAAACATCAATAGAAGACATGTTGAGAAAAACGGATGGAGACTCCAACGGCCAGGGTTTCCAACCAAAATAAGGCACAATTCATACCATGAGTCCCTGCAAAAACAAAAAATCGAAGGTCAATGTCTGAGATGGCTACATGAGATCTTGTCAAAGATCAACGTCCGAGATGGTTACATGTGGCTTATAGAGAAAAGACCACAAAAAGGCAACAATTGCCTACTGCAAAAACAAAACAAATTAAATTAAATGCTCTAAAGCTGACGAGGCGGGCAAAGTATTTTATAGGAGGGGGCAAAGTATTTTACAGGACGACGTCCAAAACACGAAAAGGGGTAACGGGGACACGTGGATCAATGTCTAATATGGTTACATGAGATCTTGTCAAAGATCAACGTTTGAGATGGCTACACGTGGCTTGTAGAGAAAAGACCACAATAAAGGCAAAATAAAACAAACAAATAAATGCTCAAAAGCTCAGAAAGTATTTAGGAACAGGAAAAGAAACGGAGGGGGAATCAGACACGTGGCGGGCGACGATTGGGGGACGATGAATTGAGGGAAAGTAGTGGTTTTAATAAACAGGGCCGCCTCTCCTGCATTATTGGAGAAGTATCTAGAAACGGGGGCGGGACCCGATTGCGAACTTTTTGGGTGGCGGGCTACCAATGAATGCAGTGGTCTTGTCGCAAGCGGCCTGCTCTGTGTGTGGCAGACCGTCTACCGGAAACTGCGCCCCTTTGCCACTTTTTTTTAAAAGGTCCCCCCTCGCTTTTAAATCGTTCCCCCCTATTTTATTCACTGCCACTCTCCTCCCACCACATAAACCCCTTTGCTTGGAAATTCTCGCTTATCGGCACCCTCAGTGCCTTTTGCTTTTTCTTTATTGCTTCCCCAACTTTTATTCTGCACATTTCCGAGTTGCTTGGGCCTCTTGTGCTTTGGTCGTGTCTCTATATCTAACTTTCGCTTAGCTCCCGCGTGGCATTTCGACCCCCTCCCTCAGCTCGTTCCGCCCTCCCCCGGTGGACCTCTCCTCTTGTGTGTCTGTTTGCTTCATGTTAAACCAGCACCCTTCCGATTGTTTGTCTCGAACTCAAATTGTGTTTGCTGCCTCTTGCTTCACTTCAAGTAGCGCTCGATCCAATGCCATGTTATGTCACCTACTTGGAAGCATTTTCTTGCACTCACTTGGACCTTAACCACACACTAAAGACAAAGACATGAGCCCTGCCCAAATGTTAGGTGGAACTAGTCTTCCACCAATAATCACCGACTGTCCCATTGCTTTGCTAACATGTTTTTCAAAGCTAACCTTGCGCCAGCAATCACCAATTGTCTAATATATTTAAATGCATGGTTCATGAGTCCACATACAAGGACTCACTGATGGTTTCCAAAATCTCTCATCACTGATTGCATTGTCCCACTACCTTACAACACAAGGTCAATCGAGGCACATGTAAGGACTCATTGACAGCTTCAGAATCACATGGATACAGTGACATACAATTATTAATTTAAAATATTGCTCTCTAGATCCCCTTACTCCCTAGAACATTTTACTTCAAATTGCAAATCATCCATGAGCCAACAAATACTTCAGGGTTTTGCATGCAATTCAAGGAGCCTTTGGGTATAAACTTATAAGGAAGTGCTCCCTTGAAGCACATCAAAACATGTAAGTGCTAGCAAATACAAATAGGCACACGATCTCCACTTGTGGCATGGTAGCTTTTCTATAGGATCTCACCCACTTGGCCATGTTATGGTCCTATATGGTTTAGCAAAGAACATCACCAACAATCCTTGAACCTCCTAGCTTTTAAGGAGACTTTTCTTTTGTGCAAATCATCCATATGATTGAGTCATGCTTACACTAAGATCTTACATTGGCCTAGATGAGGTAACACCTTCAAAGTATGGTTATAAATCTTTTTGAAGGGATATTGTTTTAAGAAAATGTGTTCTTCCCATGTTGGGAAAAATTAAAACCTAATTTTTTCCTTCCATCTATAATATTATCTTTAGTATATGAAACATGATGGACTAAATCCTTATAAAAAAAGTAATTTACAAGTTTGGAAAGTTGATGAGTGGCTAACAGTGTACATTATATATTCTATGTATAGCATTCTTAGCCCTTGTGAAAGGCTGTGTCTTGTAGCTAAAAAACCATTTTTCTATTTCTTGGTGTTGGATGGCACGTATTGGGTCACATCTCCTCTTTAGTGTGCCCTTTGTCTTTTCGTTCTTTTGAAATCACTAGCCTAGCTAAGCTGAATATGTCTCTTTTAGAGAACCTAGTGACATGAGGAGTGCTAGTCTTGGAGGTGATGGAAAAATAAACAAAATGTGTCATATTGAACTATCACTCAAGTCAGTCCAAATATTTCACATCAATATGAATACATGCAATCATTGTATTTTGTACTTTGTCTAGAATGATTTAAAATTTGAAACATTGCAAGTTATCAATTATGTGTGATGACATGCATCAAATATCTCGTGTTTTTTGCATGCTATGATTTTGCTAAAAGTTATCCAATGAAATAGCCTAAATTAACTAATGGATTATATTTATTTGGAATACACCTTGATAAAAATGTGATATAGCTTAACTATACCATTACACGAGATGTGAATCTCATTTAATGAGTAGAATATATTGATTTGTAGTCCACCTTTATAAATATTCGACAAATATTAGCTATACTATTATAGAAATGTGAATCTCAATTTAATGTGTTTCCTTAGGCGTAAGGCGTTTCCTTTAAAATAATTTTAGACCTCCACCCCTTTGAGACTATCACTACCCGTTCATGTGGAAAATAGAATTGGGACACTTGGTAGGTTTTTACAAGTTTGTTACATTGATTTATTAAACGTATATGCCTAAATTGATTATAATATATGTGCTAAAAATATGAAGGAAATTTGTAGAATAAGTACCCTTTTCAGATTTTCAATGGTAGAGAGAATAAGAGATGACTAAATGTGAACAAAGAGATGGAAAAAATCAAAGAAAGAAAGCTATAGAAATATAAATTATTGTCTTAAAATTTAAAGTAATGAGAATATCATGATATCAACCATACATTTTATTAGTACACTTACCAATGCCATGCCCCTATTTTGGAAGTTTGACTTGCAATGTGTGTGTTACATAGTGAAATAGTCCAAAAAAATCAAAGAAAGAAAGCTATAGAAATATAATTTATTGCCTTAAAATTTAAAGTAATGAGAACAAAATGATATCAACCATACATTTGATTAGTACACTTACTAGTGCCATGCCCCTTTTTTGGAAGTTTGACTTGCAACATGTGTGTTACATAGTGAAATAGTCCAAATGTGTGCATCATACTAAAATCATCTGAATTAATCCACCAATGTCGTGACCCAATTTTGGATTTTGTTTTTTGGGCAAAAAATAAGTTTTGTATTATATATTCACAGGAGATTTATACATTAAGGTTCATCATCATCTCATTACAGAAGCAGACAAAAAACTCATAACTTTGAGTTCAAACACTAGGAAGCAACTGAAGCAGCCCGTATGTGTGAAGAAAAAGGGAACCATGATAGTCAGTGTTCAAAGCAATGGTCACCAAAGGGCAGGTCCAGTAGAGGGGAGCACATCTCAACATGGAGTCTTGAGTTGGAGAGGATCTACCACTTAAAAAGGGTTCCTCTTTAACGGGGGAAATAGGAGGGAGGTCATGATTCTGCAAGCAACCAGAAATCTTTCTGCAATTGAAATCCTTGGCATGTTTGTCAACTTCTTCCTGAAGATGAGAGAGGGCCTCATTGTAATTATGGATCTGTTGGTCTAGCAATTGCTTTGCTTGCTAGCATGACACCCATTTCTATTATTTATCCTCTTAATTTTGAACATTAGCAACATTTCCTTTAAACCATCATGAGAACACTTCAAGGGCACTAATTTCACCACTTTGGAACTGGTAACTATTTCTTGAGATCCAGATGGCCCACAAAACTTGAGCCCTGAGGGTTAACCAGGAGGAATGAGGAGTTTTGAGGGAGTCGATTTCCAAATCTGGCTCCCCTTGGTCTAACAAGGTTATGGGTTGCATACTGCAGAAAGGGAGGGTTAGTTTTTCCATTTTGGAGCTCTTAATGGTATGATGTATTTTGCATTTCTTAGAAGCAGTTTGGCCCAATCTGCTTTTGGGTGTAGAAAAGCTTTAATTACCCATGAGGAAGCCAACTTGTAGGAAGCCTGGTCGATATTGTGGCCCCTAGGCCTCCCTCAACCTTGGGTTTGGTGCAAAAAGACCACTTTACTTTGGATATTCTTCTCTTAGCGTCAGTCCCACCTCATAGGAAGTTTTTGCAGAGTCTAATGAATTTATCAAGGCCTGTCTTGTAGGGGCGCTAGCAGTAGCAGGAAAGGTAGAAGATAGACATAGGGTAGAGGAAATGGTTGAGGATAGTCGTTCTACCTACCAAGTTAGCTTGAAAGCATCTCCACTTGTCAAGTTTGGACCTGAACCTATTTATAAACCACTCCCACTTGTCTTTCATGGAGACTTCAAAGCCCATTGGAATGCCCAGAAGTCTGAAGACAGTGCCCTTGGGGATTTTTTTGCATCCTAGATATACCAAGATTGGTTGCTCTTTATCCGTTAGATGTGCATAACCTACTTTGGAGTGATTTATTTTGGAGCCCGAGGCCGTGCAAAAAGTATCAGGCATTTGAGCGTTGTTGAGACGTCTTTAGGTGTATTTCTTAGGGTGAGGTTTGTGTCATCTACAAACTGTTGGGTTACAAGATGCATACCACCTAGAAGCTCAACCCCTCTAATATTTCCTTCATCTATTTGTTCTTGAAAGAGCCATTCTAGAGCAATAGCTGCAATAGCATAGAGCAGAGGGGCTATAGGGAATCCTTGTCTAATGAACCTTCTTAAAGGGAAAGCTAGGGCCGTCTCACCATTTACACACACTTTGGCTGAGGCATATGACAAGAGTATCCTGATGTGTGAAATAAAGTGTTTTCCAAGTCCCATGCTTTGTAGGGATAGAATAAGAAAATCCCAATTCAGTCTGTCATATGACTTGTCAAAGTCTATTTTCAAAAAGCAGACATTCTAATTAGTTTCATTGGCATGCTCAGAACCTTCCCATAGGTTTATGGTGCCTCCCTTTACTTAAATCTTTTTGTTTAGGTTTGATCCACTTTTCCATTTTACCTTGGATCCTAAGAGCCAAAGGCTTTGCTAAAATCTTGTACCTGCAATTGAGCATTGTGAGGGTCTCTAGGTTTTCAGTTGGGTTTTGTCCCCTTCCTTGGGGATAAGTTTTATAGCTCCTCCATTCAAGTGGGTAGGTAGGGATCTATGGGTCAGGCTCTCATTCAAAACTTTGAGGAGACATGGACCAACTATATCCCAGAAGCATTTGCATAATTCACATGGAAGCCCATCCTCCTCAGGTGTCTTGCCCATGACAAAGGCTACTTCTTTTAATTCTTGGAGAGGTAGGTCCTTGTCAAGGTACATTTTGTCATACCCTGGCACTATAACCTTTCTTGCCCTACTGAACTGCCTTCTTGCTTTTGTAGTGATGTCAATATCATTGTCAACCTTACTAAAAGCATGTCCTGAAAGTGGAGCCTTATGTACTCTAAGTTTTTCTCGGCTAATCTAGTTAGGAGGTCATTGCCTTTGTTGAGAAGGGTGATTTCTTCTTGGGTTATCTTCCACTTGATAAGTTTGACGTTTTCTTTAGTCGGTCTCTCTATTTTCCCTACCCATCAATCTCTATAGTACACCTTGGAATCATTTAGCTTGATCTTCTCCTGCAGCATCATTTCTTTTCTCTTTGCAATCACTTCTTCTTGGGCTCAAGGGTCTCAAGATCTAACTTTCTTTTCTAGGTCCTAAATAGTCTTTTTGATGTTATCCATTCTTCTGGCACATATGATTGCTCTGTTTTCCCTTGCTTTTTAAAGAATTTCTTGGGTATTTATGATGGCAGTCAGCCAAGCCTCTTTAGCTAATCCAATCAAAGGAAAAGGCATGCACCCATACTTGCATTATCTCTTGTTGGACAGACTTGAGAGAAGATTTTGGGCTTTGCCTTGAACCATGATGGGCTCTTTTTGCCTTTGCCAAAATCATGTGTTGTTTATACATGTTTATGGCCCGAGAGAGCTAGTGTAGAGAAAGTTGTAGTCTTGGAGGAGATTGTCCGTGAGAGCAGGCTTTGTGCGACATATACCCTGTCAAGACTTGCTTCTCTTCTAGCCTCCCCATTTTGTCGGTTACTCCTCAGGCTCAGAGTTACTCATGTTTGTGTCCTTTTGATTTATCTCATCCTCAAAATCTTGTGACCAACCTAGCTTGACGTCTTCCTCTATGTTAGCTTGGTCCTGTATCCAAAGCTCAGTCTCCTGATAAATTAATGTGTCGAAGGCATTTTTTGTATCAATCAAGTTAAGAGTGGGATTGACATCTTGTTGGGGAGTAGTGGGTTTGGTAGGGATGGTTGAACCGGAGCTAGCATGCTCTTTAGCTCCTTTGACAGTCCACTTGGGTTTGGGCTAAGCAATAGGAGTGGGGGCTATTTCCTAAGTGAGAATTGCTTTTGATTTCTTTAGATGATAGTTCTTCATAGTATGAGAGGAGATCCCACAGAGGAAGCAAGAATTTGGGAGGTTTTTGTACACAAGGGGTTGTTCTGTGTATATTCCTTCGTTCCTGGTGATGATCACTAGGGTGTCTACTGGCAAGCCATCATCAACATCTATCTTGACATACACTTGTGGATTCCTTTGGGTTGATGAAATGATCCTTTTCAACTCCTATTACTTCCCCTAGACTACTACAGAGTGTAGTAGCCTGAGGCACTAGAGAGAAAGGGAGATCTAAGAGATTGGGATAGTAATGGATCTTGTTGAAATCTCTTCCTCATAGAAGCAAGAGAGTGCATGGGTGAGTGGGTGATTAGCAAGCCGATTGGGGATGAGGACCCTAATTAAATCCTAATCTTTGTACAAGTACACACACAAGTTGAAGTGTGTGATGGGGAATGGAAACCCAAACATAGGAGTTGGATAGCTCTTGCCTCTTACTCTCTCACGTCCACACTTTCTCTTTTGTAAGCTTTCTTCCTAAAGCTTTCACCATCTAAATTCTCCCCTTGAGTATCCCGATCCATGTTTTGTAACATGGTGTCATAGCTTCAAGCTCTCGTTCCTCTCTATCTTGCCACTTGGAGTCTTTGAGTCACCATTCTATTCTCAAGAAGTGCTCTCTTGTGTTTTCTCTCAGAGGCAACTCTACTCCTGTTGAAGTTTGCAACTACCATACATCTACTGTTCCATTTGTTCTTCTATTGAAGGTTGTGGATTGCTAGGAGCAATTTTCTTGATGGAAGTCTTTCAAAGCTCTATGAAGGCTTAGTCGTTTTGTTGCCCCATTGGTAGTTCTTGCTGTCAACAAATCTATAGTTCATTTGTTCACTATCATTGCAACCAAAAATCTCCCAGGACTTTATTTCTCACAAGTAGTGTTATTGCTAGTAGATTACCAATAGCGGGCCAGTTCCACACCATAGCAACTCTACAACAAACTTTTCTTTTGGATATTGGTTCTCCGTTTGCCAAAGTTGCCACGAATGATTTTTTGTACTACCAATGGTTGTGACTCTATTCTTAACTAAAGGAATGATTGTTTGTTTGTTGCCAAGCTTGAGATTGCTTCGAATCTATTTTAACCATCACAATTCTCTCAAAGGCAGTCCTTGCTGCTCCCTTTAATGGTAATTGGTCTCTTCTCCTATGATCTGTTGCAACTTGTCTTCTTTATGCAACCTCTGATCTCGACACTTCTGTTATGGATTCTTCTCGTGGCTTCTCAAAAATATGGGGCTCACTTCTGTAAGGTTCTTGGGTGAAGGCAAGAGGCTCTGAAGCTTAGAAACAAGCACAAAATCATCACTACATCTCTCTATCTATCTTGTGATGAAGATACGATTGTGCAGATGTCCTTTCATCATTTCTCTTTCTCAAAGGTTTCCTTTAAAGGTTCAAGGATTGTTCTAGTGCTGACATGTGGCATATTGATTTTTCCCTCTACTTATCTTTCTAAGGTTCTATTTGTAAACTAGCTATAAGGTCGACTAAGCCAATATTTGCCCTTGGGATTTGCTTTTGAGGAGCTGGTATTTTGAGGCTCTTACTGGCTATTGTTGCCTTCTTTTTCTGCATTCAACAATTGTATTTCCTTTTAAAAATGGCGACAAAGGAAATTTCTTTTGATCATATCAAGACATTTGATGGAGAGGGGTCCCACACGTGGCACCCAGTTATTTCTAATCCAATTTTCAAAGAAAGCCACAAGGGGGTGGGGACCAAGAAGAAAACCTATGAGAGCATGTGAGGAAAGCCAATCAATGGATTCCATGTGGAGATCTTCATTGAGGAAAGCTGCGACCTTACCTTGATGAGGTGGTGCTTCTTTTGTCTGATGTTCTACACCCTCCTTATTAGTTTGTCGTGGCATGACTGGAGATCTGGCATGGACTCGGGGGAAAATTAGTTCTTTCCTCCACCTGTTGGGTTTCCATTGGAGCTTGAGTCTCTTGGGTTGACTGCATGGGGGTCCCAATGAGGTTTTTCGATTCTTGTCTGGGCTCCTCCTCCTCTGGGATGGTTGGGAGGGAGGGAGGTTGGCTTGCCTTTTGCTTTTTCCTTGCCTCTAGTCTTCTTCTTGGTTTACTCGCCCGTAGATCTTGAGTCTCTCAAGCCATCAGGTCTTCCTTGTGAAGGGGCAATCTATTGCCCTCATTGAAGATGTTTTGATTCAAGACATCTTCTACCCAATCTTGGGGAGGTATCCCAAAAGAAGGCTTCTTCTACACTGGTAGTGCGAGGAGGATTCCGAGAAAAGGGGGGGGTGGAAAGTCCTCGTTTAAAAATCTGAAGTATGCCCTTGTAAGAGGGCCTCTGATCCTTTGTCTCTTCTCTAGGGGGAGCAAATTTTCCAATCAATCTGGTTTGAGGGTTCTTCTTGCAATAGCTCTGTCATTTTCTCTATATGTCTAAGACTCATGGTGAGTGGCAGATCTTGTGTCCTTAAATTTGTTTTTCATATTTGATAAATGTCTCATATCCATGTAATCATGCAAAAGTCCACGGGACTAGCAGTCCCATCTGTAGATCTATTCACTGACAGTACATTTTGGAGTGCTTCTTTGCCATTCTTAGTGCCAACTAAAAGAGTATTTATCTCCATCTCTATCTTGTTAATGGCACCATAGTCAGGTCTGAGGGGAGGGAGAGGAGCAAAGCGCAACTCTCTCTCTCTCTCTCTCTCTCTCTCTCTCTCTCTCTCTCTCTCTCTCTCTCTCTCTCTCTCTCTCTCACACACACACACACACACACACACACACACACACACACACACGCGCGCGCGCGCATGCATGCACGCACGCACGTGCACGTGTGCACACATGTATGATTCGTGTGTGTGTGTGTGAGAGAGAGAGAGAGAGAGAGAGAGAGAGAGAGAGGGAGGGAGAGAGATCTTTGCATGTAGAAATCACATGTATGATTCGTCAGAGAGATTTTTGAGAGATTATTCCTAGAGTCATTTTGAGTGTCAACCACTAGTGAGACTTTTCTCTCACTATACCTAGCCTTTCTCTCTCTAGAATAGATTTTATAAGTATGCCCAGATCTTTCATAAATAGAGTTTTGACTATGCTTGTCATATTAGATCTTTCTAATAAGCTCTAAGTCACATTTAGTTACAAGCATAGCTTTGTTGTTACTCTATACAAGCAGTTTTACACAATTTACTGAGTGCTTGATGACACAGGGTTAACGTTGCCTAAAATCAATTTTGTTACCTATCCTTAGGTTAGGGCTTATTCAAAATCATGGATTTGGGAAGCCATGCACTTAACCCAAGTGGTGTGGAACAAGAGATGTGCTAGATGATCTTTGGAAGTGGTATTTGGGTGACCTTTACTCAATTCCTCTACTCTATAGATTTTTCGGTTAGTTTCCAGAAAGCTTGTGTTGACCACCTATTCAAAGAGACAAGTAGTGGCCCTCTAAGGAGGTGAGCCTCTGATAGATTTTACTCATGGTTTGTGCATAGATTTGGCCATTGAAATTGAAATTCAGTGTAGGCAAATGGTGATTGATGTTGAGTGTAACATCAAGAACCAGCTCTAAAGTTCTGCAAAAGACACCACTCTACCATAGGGTTTGATCAATGTTTCCTTGCATATGTTATTCATGTTGCTGAAGGGTGCACATTATTAATGTACCTTGGATATCATATTCCACTTAAAGGTGTGGTTCAATCAGTGGCTAGTTAATGGTATGATACTTACCCAACTTGTGAATGATGGTATCCCAATAGTGCCGATGTGGTAGTAGATAGAACTTGGGATGGGTTTCGAGACATGGAGATGCAAGGAGGTAATACTTCAAGGAAGCCTCTTTGAATATTTTGGGTCATCTCCATGTAGGCTAGGGATCTAACTTGTACATCTAGGCTTTGGTAATTTGATTCTTGCGAATGTTTAGAGTCTCAATATCTGGGTATTTGATGCAGTCATAATTTTCAAAATCAAAGAGCATGTAGCAACACGTTAGAGAATTTGGGAAAGTCTTGATAATCACTACGACAATATAGCACCTTTTTTTATGCTCTATATCGATGCCATTTTAACAAAATTGATGAACATCAACAAAAGCATCAAGACACTTGTTGCTAGGTTTTTGCAACACATAAGCATCAAGACACTTGCTGGGTTCTTGCAGCACATATGCATCAAATTAAGTGCCTAAATAAGCATCAATAATACTTATGACATAAATTCTAAAATTGCAACCTTGCAAGATTTTCCATCTCACTTTGATAAGATACATTCTGATATTTCATGGTCTATTTCCTGAAAATTGTGTGTAAAACCTTTAGTATACAAGAAGCTAGATTTATACCATAACAAATCCATGAATAATATGCAAGACTAGTATAGCATAACAAATTTGTGTTGTGTATTCAATTGTCTAAATCATTAGATGAATATTGTACATTATTCTCTAATAACACATTTCTAGCATCATGGTCATCATGTGCTAAGTCTTCTATGTCCTCTACATCAAAGAATAGATCCTCCACACCTAGGTCTAAATAATGATCCAAAGAGCTTAAACTATCATTATCTTTTGAAGCTTGTACAACCAATCCCTCATGAGGTCGGGGGGAGCATTGGGATGCCATCTACTTTGATAAAGTGCATGTCTTCCTAAGACATCAACGTCTGCAAGGACATGTTGCTTCCTTGGTGCAATGTGAATGAAATACCATCATTTTCCATCCAAGCCATTTGGTTGAAAATAACTTGAGAATAGTTAATTAGGTACATCAATAATTTGAATACTAACAGTCCAAAATATCGAATAAGAATAGTATAGAAATGCACCTATTAACATTGATGAGGTAGCACAAATGTATCTATATGGACATGGTGATCCCAATTTTGGTTGAGTCAATTCCAACTTCTCATCATGAGAAATATAAAGGGATGAGACCACTACTTACATGAAGATCGCATCCCTTGGCAGTCTCTTGTTTCTTACTACCGGGTATCCACTTAAAATATCCATTAGATATTCAAAAACAAAATTATGTATATGGAAGAAAATGAATGCACTTCAATGGTGGATCATGATTTTGAGATGCACACCTCACAAAAGAGTATAGCATGTTGATGGCACTCCTAACCTCCTTTGTTAACCAACCCTAAAGTGCTATGGAAGAACACACTTTTGCAAAGACAATGTATTTATATATGTGCAATGCATATTGTTTGGACATGCTTATGGCATGAAAATATGAAATGAATCATATAGATTGTAATTACAAGTAACATCTTGTGTTAATCATGTGAATTTGGACCATTTAGTCTTTTGTCATAGAGGCAAAATTACCCTTCAAAGAATAAATGAATCCTTATTGGGGTTTTCATGCTTTCTTTCACATATCTATAGGCTTCCATTGGATTAAAAACCCATGGTGCCATTTGCAACTTCACCTTCCCATTTACCTCTATTGGCCATGTGCTACTCTTTATCCCCTTGTCCCTAAAGTCCACTCATTGCTTCCAATTCTCTTTGTCTCCTATCATACGATTAGAATATTTTTGAATATTTGCATTAGATCCAAAATATAGGTGACTTTTAAGTGTTTCCAATAAGGAAGGTTGTAGAAAATAGAAATCCTTTCCATGCCATGGGAGGTGTTAGTGTCTTAGGATCATGCCATTCCCCCAACCAATCCCCAACCTTCATCATTGGAGGTTCTTCTCTCATATTAATCCAACCCAAAGAAGCATGGGCACGGTAGGGATGATCCATAGGAAGATACTTGTGATGGTTTTCATACACCACATTTCCAAGTTGGATGAAGTGGTGGCTCCCTAGACTATCTCCAAAAGATGGAAAAGCATAATATCCTTGCATTCTTAGACCTACAAAATGATGTGGCCTAGGATAGTCATGCATGATCCATGTTAGAATTCATCCTAACATTAGGTCTCTTCCACAAATTTGTCATGAGATATCATACACTTGAGTGCCATGCCACAAAGCTCAAAGCTCATCCACCAATGGAGATACACATCCATGATCTTCGCTTATGCTTGCTTGGAACTATTAGGGCTTGCATTAGATATCCTTTCTTTATAGTAAGCCATGGTCTTCACCTTATGCTTTCTTGGAGCTATCAAGGCTTGCATGATATATCCTTTCTTTATAGTAAGCCATGGAGGAATATTGTAGTTTACAACTATCATTGGCCATGTAGACCAATTGTGGGTTGGGATCCAAAGGGATTAACACCGGGCATAACTAATCTAGACATAAATGATGAGGCTCATCTTTAACTTTGGCCACTTGGTCTCTAAGTGGCACCATGTTTTCCTTCTTAACATGCCATTTGTTGAGCGATTTTGGGCATGCTAGTCCATAAGTTATTTTAGAATGTTTTGTAGCATTAGATTTTTTGTAGGCAAGTTTCATAAACAAGAGTGGAGTAAATGAGGAAGGCAAGCTTCTCAAACATACTTAGGCCTAGGCATGCATTTATTTTAGGGAGTTGAGATCTTAGTCTCTTTAGGAAGGATAATCGGTGGTCAATGTGGCATGGATATGTTACATATTTGAATAAGATTGCATCAAGAAGGTTACCTCCTTGGATTTAGGATCACATATTCACCTTGTAGGGTTCCCCTTTTAAGAAACTGGTGGTATGTTTCATTAATACATAATTATTTTATAGTTGTTTAATGGTGTCCCACTTTCACCCTCTCTCTATCTTTCCCTCTCCATTTCCCTCTTGCTCCCCTCCTTTTACATAGTTTTAAACTTTCTTTTTTCAATGAAATTTTACACAAACTTGCATAGTTTTTACACAATTCTACGCAGTTTTACACAACGCTACATAGCTTTTACACATTTTTACATAGCTTTTACATAACCCTACATAGTTTTACATGACCCTACATAGTTTTACACAATCGTACATAGTTTTCACATAATTTTACATACTTTTCATAATATTTACACAAGTTTTATAGTTTTCAAAGAACTTTACACAATCTTAATATTTAACACAATTGTCAATAGTTTTGGTGTAAAATTTCCATCCCTTTCTCCCCTCCTTTAGTTATGGATCCACTAGGAGTATTTGTGGTGTTAATTCTGGTTGGTTCTATGTTCTACATGCTAGTGGGAGTGATTGCTCTAGCGAGAATGATCCATGGGGCAAGTGACACATGGAACGGAGCAGAGGAGATGAAAAGAAGAAGTATTCAATACAAGATAAAGTGTGAAATCTTCTTTGCAAGCTAGATCCCCATGCCACATTGGAGCCATCACAAGCATCAAGCATTAGGAGCCAACACTCATGTTGCACTAACACATCCTTTTCACATGCTTAGATGCCTCTTGGATGCTAGCCAACAGTGCTCATGTTGCATTAGCATCCACCATTCACATGACGCAAATGCTAGCTACACTCACATGATGATGCAAATATCCCATGTGATGATGATGTCCCTATTCACTATTCCATTGATGATGATGGGGGCATCGTTATGGCTGTTAGATATCAATGCTCCACTCTTGTGTAACTACGCGGGAACCAGCTAACTCTACTTGTAAGCCCCCCATATGAGGAGAAGGCATTTGAGTAGCTCGGTTATCCGGTAGATCCTGGTTTGGACACCAGATGGGAGCCATGTGCGGCCTGATGGCCGGACGGCTTCAGATAGAGTTGGCACACTACCAACTAGGCTACATCTAAGTGCAAGAAGGCATCCCATGACTGACCACATTGAGGGTAGACGGAGCATTTCCCAGGGCAGCCCACTCTCGGGTTGCGAGGCCCGCCGTTTAGAGCTCCAGATGATCCCGAATGGCTCTGGGCCGAACGGAGACCGTAGGTTAGTTGCTCTATTCTATGCCACGGTTCTAACGTGTGGTCGGTGGCCGACCTCGAGTCGATCGTTTTGAGCCAACTGGGTCTGTCTCCCAATTGGGTCTAATCAACTACGACTGGTGGCTATATAAGAGCAAGCCCGTGAAGCCCATCATCATCACTGGCTACAGCAACCCCAATTCCTTAACATCTAGCCTTCGTCCTCTACTGTTTCTAGCACGCCATCGAAGCTTCTCACACAAGAGCGCACGGCTAGGAGGCAGTGCCACCTATTGTATCAATTTTATAGTAATCAAATTTTTGATTCTCCATACTATCTACTTTTCTCTCTTGCATACGAGATCCTGTTATCTGTTGAGCACAGACGTATTGTTTTCTTACATGGTATCAGAGCTTGGGTTCTAGCAAGAAGATTTGGTAGTGTGTTTCTATTTGTGAGCAGATTGTGAGAGATGGCCCAGCCCGCAAGACTGCGAATCCCACCATTCGATGAAAGCGAAAAGTAGTAGATTTTCCACCTTTCCTATACACATACAAGTTAGCATCTGAGGCACATCTTTTGAAGTTTAATTTATGAAAGAATTTGTCTATCCATTGGTACCATGCTCTTGGGGCCTATTTTAGCTCATACAGAGCCTTCTTTAGCTTACATATCTTGTTCTTGGAATGGGGGGCCTCAAACCCAGGTGGCTGAGCCATGTACACCTCCTCCTTGAGGTCACCATTCAAGAATACTGATTTAACATCCATTTGATAAACTGGCCACTTTTTATGAGCAGCCACCAATAGTACTGTGCAAATAGTGGTCATTTTGGCAGTCGGAGTGAAAGATTCCTGAAAATCAAACCCTTCAACCTATGAAAATCCTTGTGCAACCAATCTGGCTTTGTACTATTCCAAAGTCCAATCGGCCTTGTACTTTACCTTCCAAACCCACTTGGTGCCAATAACCTTTATGTTAGGTGGTCGATCTACTAGCTCCCAAGTTTCATTCTTCATGATGCTGTCATATTCTACTTGCATAGCGTTTTTCCAATTTTGGTCTGTCACCTTTCTACCATCAACGATCTCATTGATAGACCTCATCTGACATGCAAGTCAGGATCCATCTAGTGTCTTGGGCTCACACTTGGCTTCTCCTCATATGGGGGCCTTACAACTTGAGCACCTTGGACCACTGGTGGCTACCATAGGAGGGTGGGGCATTGAGCATATCTAATAGTTTCTAACTTTAGTATCCTCACATAAGTATGCTAACAGGTATGCTAACATAAGTATGCTAACATATCATGCTATCAAGCATGCTACCATTAGTATCCTGACATAAGCATGCTAACAAGTATGCTAACATCGGTATCTTGACATAAGTATGCTAACGTATATATGCTAACAAGTATGCTAACATCAGTATCCTGACATAAGTATGCTAACGTAAGAAGGCCATTCAAGTCTAAGATCATAGCTCTTCATTCTTGATGTAGAGGCGTCAGTACCACTTTTGGTGGGGGTGGAGGTAGAGCTAAGGATGTTCCATTAAAGGGATGGCTACCGCTTCGGATGGCTTTGCCTCCAGTCTTTCTACTATGTCCAAACACCACCTATAAATTTCTCAAGTCACTCAATACCTCAACGATATCATCTATCATCACATCCACATCTTTAGGCATGGAAACATTACCAGACACATCTTCAATGGGGACGACCTTTGGGGGCAAGTTCTCCTCTCCACTCGATTCATTTGTTGTAGCCACCTTCCAAGCTATTCAAGGTCAGCGGAGCTGTCCTCTTCACCATCTATATCTGCACAATATAGTTTAAATAAATTGTGGAAACACATATGTGGCTTTAACCATACAAACAAAAATATATGGTAATTAGCATATATGCTAATAACATATGTGCCAATTTTACATGTGCTCAATGATATTCTAATTAGCATATATGCTAATAACATATATGATAATTAGCACATATGGTAATAATGAATATGCTAGTAATTGATATGCGAATTAGCACATATTCTAATAACATATATGCTAGTAAACTGATATGCTAACAGAATAGCTGATATGCTAACTAGCACATATGCCAATAATAGATGTGCTATTAACAATATGCTTATAGCACAAATTTGCTAATAACATACATGATAATAATATATATGCTAATTAGTACATATGCTAATTAGGATATATGCTAATAATAGATGATAATTAGCACATATGCTAATAATAGATATGCTATAAGTGCTAATAAAAACCTGTTAATAATATATGTGCTAATGGATATGGTTTCACGAATGCTAACAATATGTGCTAATGGATATGGTTCCATGTATGCTAACATACATACGTGCTAACGTAAGTTGTGCTAATAGCAATGTGGTTCCACGTATGCTAATATATAGATGTGCTAACATAATTTGTGCTAAGAGATGTTGTGCTAATGTATATGGTACCACGTATGCTAAGTATATGTGAGCCTAATGGATATGGTTCCATGTATGCTAATAAATAGATGTGCTAATTACAACACCAAATGCTATAATGGTAGGTGTGCTAATAGCACACTTGCTAACAACACAGTTTCACTAACTGACATGCTAACATATATTTTGACATATATGTTGATAGATATGCTAACACACAAGTGAGGTAATATCACATCTATGCTCAAAACATAGGTATGTTGAATTTGACCTCTATCAGCAAACTTGAAACATTCAACCTTACACCATGCTTTTACCAAATAGATCCTTGTCAATAGTTGTTGCAAATTGCATATACCAATAGGAAGTTTTTTGGTATCATTGTCCACAAATATCCCAACCATGGTCTTCACAACATCATCAATTATGTAGGTGCAACCGGAAGCCTTACATGATGAGCCCATGGAGCAAGTTGTGGCAAAGCACAGAACATGGTAGCTATTTTTTGCATGGAAAGCTTACCAATATCATGGCATTGTCTTGCTCAAGGGCCATCCCACAACCTATGCACCACCTTGCAACATTGATTCGGCCCTTTACTGCATGTTGGGGATGAGGAGGGGCATGTATAAACTGTGTTGCTCTTCAAGTCATGTAGCATCTGCAAAGCCAGACCATGCTGGCCTCCCAACTCCGAGTGCAGGTCAACTACAACCTGAAAACATGATACAACATGGACCAAGTCTTAGAATTATTGAATGAATATATACAAATGCAACTCAAGATGGAACTAGTGATAGTTAAAGTTAGATGCACATGCCTAGGCATCAAACAAGTCATTCTGAGCATGTCCGATGTCCAAGCACACCAGGGTCTTAGAGAGATGTTCTCAATTGTCAATTGCAGCTCAAATGTCCTCTTTGTATCTATAGAGTCTGGCTAGAAAGATCGTAGATCAATATCCGCTTCCTCCTTCTCTACTCTAAGGTGCTTCACAACTGCACTTACACTTTCCCAACTCCTCTTCCTAACCATTGCATCTAGTAATGAAGTGTTTACCCTCTCCAATTCTTGTGCAACAATTTTAAGTTCAGCATCCAAGTGATCAATCAAAGAAATAATTTTTTCCTTTGCACGTGGGTGGCAAACAAGCATACAACCCCTGTTTTTCTTGCCATGCCTTGTAAATTGTCTCCTTGATATGGGGGTTTCTTCAGGATTCCCCTTCTCATCTGTTCCAGGGATGTCATCTTGAAAGTAATATTGCTCATCATCATGGATTTCAGTACTTCCTTCATTATTTCCACTCAATGGTGTGGCTCTCAAAATAGCCACTTTTCTTTAATTCATCGACATGTTGCTCTGCAAAAACTGCCCATGCAAAATAGACTGAACTGCCCTACTCAATTGCAACCAGGCTAAACTGTTTTGCGTACACCCTCGCAAAGGCCGATGTGACCTCCATATTAGTAGATCATTGTTTTTTGTACACCTTATTGTGGAAAAGAAAAAAATCCCTATATGCTTCAAGACAACCACTGTTGCACTAATTCTATATCTCTAGGAGTTTTAAACACTCCCAACCACTCCCTCTAATCAGCCTCCTTTAAGGTTTTTGGATCCATTCCCATCAAACTAAATCCATATGCAACATGAAAATCCTCCTTCTTAAGGCACACCCTCCTTTGCTTTGGATACTCCAGTTTAGGAGCTTTCCATTGCCCTGAACACAGAATAAATGATGTGGAGATGAGACATAGAGAAAAAAGAAACCTCTAGGTATAGAAAAAGGACTGAACTAGCACTAGAAGAGGCTTGCATGTCGACTCTCCTCCTCTTTGGAGGGGTTTTGCCTTTTGCTTCTTGTCCTCTCCTATGCCTCCTTCCTCTTTTTGTTTGGCAGTCTTCTTCGAAGCTAGAGCTGGAGGTGGCTCTGGCTTCTCTCACAGTAGCATCTTTCTCTTTTCTATTAGTAGTCTTCTCTAGATATGGAGCTAGAGGTGGCTCTGGCTTCTCTCAGACCTATTCTCTCTTGCACTTCCTTCCCTCCCTGAAGTTGTGGAGCCCATGCTCGCCACTCCTTCCCTTCCCAGCCATGATGATTAGGTTTTGCAAGCACATCGCTCGTTACAAAATTTACACTTTCTAAGCTACTCACTAAGGTTACCAACAGTCATTCAACTTCACTTGGATTCAGTTGAGAGCAATGCCATGCCTTGTTATGATTATTCATGTACTCTTAAACATTATTTTATAAAATAAAAATATCAAATGAATATGAATCATTCTCAAATGTGTGTGCTTTCAACTCATGCTATCTTGTCAATGCTAAAAAGCAGAAAAAACGTAGTGGGTTAATGTGCTTCCACCCAGTTGTAGCATCTATCCTCTTCTTACAGCTTATAATGATTTTGCTATGGGACATCCCCAAACATGCCCTGAGGTCTAGGGAGATCCATGAGATCTAGGCACATCCATGAGATCCTAATGCCTATGTGGTCACTTGCTCTTGGGAGACACTCCATCCAGAGACCAGTAGTGAGAGTGCAAGCGCTATGGCTATTATGGCATCAGAGGTGCTTTGTTCTTTCTTGAAATGTTTTCATTGACTCTTCTCTCATGTTACTAACTTGGTGGGGCTGAATGTAGTATTGTACAAAAAATTGGGAGGCACTTGATAGGATGACAAAGGAAGTAAAGGAGGGCCTTGAAAAGAAGCAGACACTCGCGGACCCCAACAGGACTAGATCTTGAGGAAGGCAAGAGACGTCATGATGACTTATGCCCACGAGCTACAAGAAAGAGAGAAAGTACAAGAACTCTCTCAAAGATGACAGAGAACCCCCCTCACCATAGAACCGATGGGGGCCCCCAGCCAACTTTACCAACCCCTTCTCCCATTACCGGTGAAGGATGCATCTCGTATGTGCAGTAAAAGCGACTTGTAGCTAGATCTGATCCAAGAAGCACTACATACAGAGTTCAAAAGGAGAGTAACATGCAGAGCCTAGTGTGGCTTCTAAATGCTTCATTCCAAAATATGCCTCAGAGACACAGTCAGCCCAAGTGCAACGCGGGACCAAGAGATGCATAGCAAACACAATGCCCCTCTGACACCATTGTTGTTTCTGTTACCTTTTGTTCTAGAATTTCTGTCCCAAAGGAAGAATGGTAGATTCTCTAAGCAATGATGGTCTTAGTTTCTGAAAGGAGCAGTTGTATTTTTTTAAACAGTTCACTTTGACATCTTAATATAAAACCCCCTTTTTTTCTTTTTTTAAAGATCTTGATCTAGGGATAAATTTGCAAATTGGACTTGCAAGTCTAATGAGGAGGATGGACTTGGAGTAAGCTTGGGGACGTGCCTAATTGATTTTTTTACATTTCTAGATGAGACTAAGCCAGAGCCCGATGCACGCATTGATACTTTAGATGAAAATATAAAATTTATGGTCTTTTCAAGTATGTCAATGATGGGATTGTGAGAAGTGAAGTTTTTATGAACAAAAGAACCATATAGAATGATTTATAGAAAAGACCTAATGGAAATGATATTATAGAATGACTTTAAAAGTGTAAGGGGCCATAAGGAGAGTTTGAGACCAAATGTGATTTAAGTAGTGTCCAAAAATTTTCAACTATTAATGTTGAAAATTGGTGAAGGATGTAAGGATCTTGGAATCGGATCTTGGAATCGTTGGAAAAATATTGGGGTCAAAATTTTTAAGGATTGATTGAACTATACCTATGAAAATATATCAACGGCACAAAATTGTGATCAAAGGGAGGTGGGATTAAGTTTTTCCTTAGAGGAAAGCATAGGTATTGGTAGTGCATGGTATAAGATACACAGTATTTCAATGGCAAACTTCTATCAATACAACATTTTGAGGATTGAGCCAACTATATTTACGAAAATATATCAATGGCACAAAAATATGAGCAAAAGGATGTTGGATCAAGATTCTTCCTAGAGGAAATCATAGCTCATTGTAGTGCATGGGATAAGATACACTATATTTCAAAGGCAACCTTCCATTAGTACAATGACAACATGAGCTTGGTGCACACAAAATCATGCATTAGAGTAGGGATTTGCTGAGAGTCCTGTGAGGCATATGGAGATAGGGAAAGAAATCAATAAAATGTTTGTGAAAGTGTAGAAAGCTTTGTATTATGCATGGTGCTTATCTTCAAAGTTGGAGCTTGGTGCACACAAAGGCATGCATTGGAGTAGGGATTTGTTGAGAACCCTATGAGGCATATGGAAATGGGGAAAGTAATCATTAAAATGTTTGTGAAGATGTAGAAGCTTTGTATTATGCATGGTGCTTATCTTCAAAGTTAGACTCATCCCAAAAATTTGTACATGACATGATGAACCACATGAAGCCTCGCATTCTAAGGTTGCAACCCATACAAAAATCTTTGAATCATATTATACAATTGCAGGATGATTGCCTATGCCATTGTTAAGGATATTGACTTGTATATGGAAACTTCGCATGACAATTCTACTATAATGATTATAATTTTACAATAGGTTCACTTACTTTGTGCTTATGCTTTGACAGAAAGGACAACCACATGTCTGGAAATCTCTCTAATAAGGAAAAACCAAAATTGCAAGAAATATTTTCAACTTTGTTGGATAGAGATGCATTGGAATTGCCACATTTAGGTAAAAGGGATTACAAACAAATATGATATCATGTCTTCCACAAGTACATCTAAAGAAAGAAGCTTAGAACAAGATCTAGTTAGATGCTATAGGCAATTTCCATGCATTTTGCTTCATCAAGTTTATAATTATCAAGTAAAGGATAAGAACATATATTTGTTTGCCTACTTACCATTACTCATTATTTGTGAAATGGTCCAACTACACTTCTTGATGCATGTCATTTACATGGGGACATTGATTCATTATTGAGTCAGCTCTCTGAGAAACTTAGGATAAATTGTCTATTCACATTGCCTCATTTGTTGCAAGCCTTTCATGAATACAAAACTAGTTGGCCTACACCATTTTTAATACAATAAGCTTCATACTTCAAGGGGTTTGTTAAAGGGTACCTATGTGATGGGAAAGAGAAGCTAGTGGGTTACTCAAAACCAAGGATTTCAAAGCTCCAATATATAATCAATACAATGTTGGGTTAATGAATTCTAGTTGGCAGTATAGGGATATGGAAATATGATGTAGATGGTAATCCAATGCTCCCAATCCATTAATGAGTACTTAAAGACAAAGATATAGAAGAGTCTAGATTTAACTACTTCAACTTTCCCTATGAGTTGCCACTACTTTGGCTCACTTGTGACTTGTGACTCCTTGAGTTTGCTTTGCTAGCATTATGTGAGTCCCTCCATGAGTAATTCTCAGACTAAGTTTTCAAATCTTAAGAAAATGCTAATTGTCAAAGGTCTATGATATTTATGATTGTAGATAGAGTAAGTTTCCTTCCCCACCAGCCTATGATTAGTGCAATGGTGGTGCTTAACCTCTACCAGTCCTTGCTAAGTACATAATGTGCAAATTTTTATGCATTTTCCCAAATAGGATCAATCATAGATGCTCTAAAGGTCGATATACCTATGAGATGGTGGTAACTAGAAGCAAATAAGGCTAGAAATGGAAGAAAAAACAATGTCTAGTTGACACATTAGGGCTAGATGAGTTGGATATTTTGGTATATTTGTTTCAATTAAGGGGATGCAAGAAATAATATGCAAAGATATTGAATATAGTGCACATCCTAAAGATAAGACATAGAATAGAAGAAATATGGCGATGTCTTGACTTACACACATGGACTTTGAGGATGTTCTAGTGGATAGCTTGGAGTAGAGCATCTCTCTACATCTTCCACCCCATACTTTTTTTTAAAGAAAAAAAGTGATTATATTATATACGGTTCAAAAGATATACAATCATGTCCAAAAATATAGTTATAGCAGAAGTACAGCTTCTGATAGCAAGATAACTATCAAAAGGGGAAGAAGAGATCAATCTGAGTTGGTCTCATAGTAGATGGCTCCTTTTAACTTGCATTCTTCATTAAAAGACTTGAGGTGCTCTTGTTCATGATCTTAAATCTCCATAAAGAAGTGTTCCAGGTCACTGTCATAGATCCGGGAGCCCTGTTAACCATTCAGAGAAAATATGTTTTGCATTAGTAATATTCGAGTTAAACTGAAATTTGTTTCTGGAAATCCAAACGAACCACAAAGCATGTGCCTGAACAAGTGCCCAGTGTGAGTGTTTGACTTTTGCTACATCCCCAAAAAGTATTGATTTCCAATTCACTACCTCTCCTAGTTGCATATGTACCCTTTTCTAGACTTTCCTAGCAAACGGGCATGCCACAAATAGATGAAAGACATCCTCTTGGGACCCTGGGCAATGTTGACATTTGCCATCACCTTTTCCAATCCTCAAACCCCTTACATTGGTCCACACTGCCTTATGCATGATACGCCAGAGCAGGGCTGATATCTTTTCGTCATCACGAATCGCTTTTGACTAGATATACAAAAATCTCCACTTCCAACAGTGAGTGGAGTCAAAGGTGTTCTAATGAGCATTCAGGATTTGGATCATGTCTCCTATATCCTCAAAAGGAGTAGGTACAGGGGAAGCAGGTGAGGGGAGAGGATCCAACTGAACTCTAAGGCATAGTTAAGAACTGAACCCCCCTTCCACTGTATGTCTCCTTCCCAAAGAGCTAGTCTAGTAGTGACAAAAAGGGTGTCTTGATTCATGAGTCTGAATTCCCTTCTGATTTCAAGCATGCTTTTCCATCTGAAGTTATCACTACACCACCACTGTCCCCAAGATTGTAGGCCCTTGTTAGATAGAAAGCAAGCTCTGAGGAAGTCTTCATTGTTGAGTATAGCGTTTCTGTTTATTGAGGAGGTCCAGATGGAATCAAGGCACATATAAAAGCCTTTCTCGAAAAACTGGAGCTGTGCTTTGATTGACTCGAGAGCAATCCAAAGAGATTTACATAAGGCACTTCCCTTTGTAGAGCAAGGTTCGGGGAAAAAAACTGTAGATAGAATTGGGTATCTTTTCCACCTTTTGGCTCTCACTACTCTAATAGCATCACCCAATAAAGATCAGGGCTTAGGAGTACTTTGATTATCCCTATTGCAGCCAATTTTGCCACCGCCTGTTTGATGTCCACTACTCCCAGTCCTCCTTCACTCTTACGTCTAGAACAGAAGCTCCATCTGACTTTAGCGGTCCTGTTTGTTCCACCCCAAAGAAATGATTTGCACTTAGAGATCAGTTTATCCAACCTTGCTTGACTTGGGTGCCAACAAGATAAGTAAAAAATAGTAATAGGGTACATGCAATGATTAAGAACCATTGGCCTTCCAGCCAAGTTGGCTTGAAATCCTCTCCACTTCTCGAGCTTGGCTCTGAATCTCTTTAACACCCAGTCCCGCCATTCCTTCATGGAAACTTCAAAACCCATGGGTATACCTAGCAGTTTGAAAACCATGCCTTTAGGAATCACCTGACAGCTTAGGCGTTCTAGGTCATCTTGTAACCTTCCACTGAGTGTGCAGTATCCCATTTTGCTGTGGTTGATGAGAGAACTTGAAGCTATACGATAAGCTTCAAAACACTCCATTACCTCTCCCATGTCTCGAGAGGAGTTCCTAGGCATGAGATTAGTGTTGTTTGCAAATTGTTGCATGACCAGCTGCTTTCTAGAAGGCAGTTCACTTCCTTTGACCACGCCACCTCACGTTTTATCGATGAGCAACCAACCCAAAGCATCAGCAGCGATGGCATAGAGGAGAGGGGCAATGGGGAAGCCTTGTCTAATAGATCTTTTCAACAAGAAGGGTAAAGACATCTCACCATTCATGCACACCTTGGTTGAGGCATTTGAAAGAAAAAGTTTTATTGAAGAGATGAAATTTGGTCCAAGTCCCATGTCTCTCATGGATTGAGTTAGGAATTCCCAATCAAGCCTGCCATCATAGGCTTTATCAAAATCTAGTTTGATAAAGCAGATATCTTGACCCGACTCCCTAGCATGTTCATAACCTTCCCAGATGTTGACAATAGCCTCCAGGAGGTACCTCCCTTTTATAAAACCCTTATGTTCCTGCAAGATCCATTTGTCCTTGTGCTGAATCCTTAGGGCCAAAGCTTTGGCAAAGATTTTGTAGCTGCAGTTAAGCATGGTTAGAGGTCTCCAATTTTTAATCACATCCTTCCTGCCTTCTTTGGGAATCAGCTTGATTATACCACTGTTCATATTCCACCCCAGATTTTGGCACAAGTGCATTGATAGTATCAAAGGATAAGTAAGAACATTTGCATTTTTTATTTGTGAAGCAATGTATTTTGTTTCTTATTTGAATGCGTTGTGCCATGTCCCTTTTTTATTTGTATTACTATGAACAATGCTAGGTTATTTGGGTTTTGTCCTTTTTGTTATTGGTGTGCCCTTGATGATGCCCCATTTATACTTAAGCAATTCCTCTACACTCCTCTAGTAAGCATATATATCCGATTTCATTGCATTGAAACATTCTAACAGTTGTTCATACACTTTGGGTAACACGGTAAGCTGTAAAGATTTGGAGGATGTGTGGATTGATTCTTAGACAGCATTTACAACATCCACCAGTTCTAATGTTTCTTTTACCTTTGTTAATGATCAAAAGTATGTATTTCAAAATCTACATTAATCAAATGTGACAATTTTTTTTCTCTATCAATGATCCAAAGTATTTGGTGCAAAATTAACCATATTAATACTCCCATATATTTTAGTAGCACGTCTATCCCATCCCATTATTATTTTTGCTCAAACTTGGCATCTAACCAATCCCACATGCCCTTCATTTGAAGTTTACAGCCATTAAGATGCCTATATTAAAAACATGGGTATTTCTTATCTTTTAGTGCCCCTTTGAGCTAAATTTCCCAAACTCTTATCTTATAGTGAGTAATATCCAATCTTGTGGTGATTACTCAAAGACCTTAATGCTAAGCAAAAAATGTCAGGGCACTTTTAGTTAGCTTCAAAGTCTTAGGATGTGTTTCATGTTATGCAATTTACATAATTTACAAATTTGATGAATGGTTAAATGTTTTCCTTCAGCCAAATGTATACCATGTGGACATTATTGATTCACTCATGATGAATGATCCATCCAAGGGCACATCTCACAACAATAAAGAAAAGAGAAGAACAATGTCTAAATGTATGCCCATAATGATTGATCCATCCAAGATCATCATCTCCCATGAAAAAAAACAAAATGAAACAAATAGAAGAGAAGCAAAATGGCAATCCTACCTTATGGACGTTTTAAGAAGAAAAGATTTTGACATTTGCATGTTCAAGATAGTTCCTTGTATTCTCATAGTCATTTCTTGCTAGTGCACATATCTTGCAAGATTGGATGACAAACTCTAATCCAACTAGTCGTAGACCTAATTGGAGTTGATCTTTATGTGGAGGTCTTATGAAGTTTCTTTGGTATACTCATAGCCTCCAACAATAATATGGTGGCTTTTAATAGGGGTCTCCTTTACATAAACCCTTTCTAGTCATCTCTTATTATGGATGTATTTTGTTTCGTATTCTCAAGTTTGAGGCTTTAGCCAAAAGTGTGCATTTTGTTTCATATTATCAAGTTTAAGGCTTTAGCAAAAATTGTGTAGCTATAATTCAACATAGTAAAAAGTCTAAAATGTCTCAATTCCTACATTCACCAAGGGAATAAGTTTGATTATCATTCAATTAATGAGATTAGGTAGAGTGACCTATGCCAAGTTCTCCTATAATGTATCCAACATTATTAGGCCAATCAAATCCAATAAAGCTTTCCAAGTTCATTAGGGAAACCATCATCACTTGGGTCTTTATCCAAACTTCAACAACCTACTCTAGCTCATCAAGAAGAGAGAGTACATCTTTAAAATGCAAGGTTCAAAAAAATCAACCCTTACCTATCCATGTTTATCATGGGCATTATCCATCTCTTTATTTCTTATGTTCTGTGTTTCGTGTGGCATTTGGAATTTATTCAAAATTTGAGTCATGTTGTCCTCCTTACTATAGAATCTCATGTCGTCTCATTGAAAAGGATAACGAGAAAGAGGAAAGGATCCTCTTCTTATAGCTTTATATATTTAAAAGACTTGAATGCCTCTTTTGTTGGTTTATTGATATTCCTAGCCCACTATTGTCTAGATTAGAATTTGCTATGACCAATTTTCAATATCTCTTTTCTGTGAGCTACTATATTATTGAGAAGGTGAATCCATGGGTTAGTGGATCCACACCAATATCTCTTCTTTGAGCTTGGAGACAAGTAGTGTGCGTCAGAACTTGTTTGATAAAATTATCCTTTATTAACCACTTTTTTTGCATGATTCAATCGCGTTCAAAGCAATGACTCTTGATGTCATGGTGATTTTGAGGATGGCCAAGGTTCCTTATGCATCACCGGCGGTTGGGAGTTTTACGTATGCTATGATAGCTACTAGACTAGACATTGCATTTGTAGTGGGAGTTGTTAGTTGGTATATGGCTAATCTAGGAAAGAGGCATTGGGAGGCAGTTAAGTGCATCATGAGCTACATGAAGGGTATCAAGGAGATGTGGATTTGCTTTGGAAGAGGAGAGATGCGTGTACTTGGTTACATAGATTTAGACTATGCAAGGCATGTGGATAGCAGGAGATCCACTTCTGGTTATGTGTTCACCTTTGCAAGTGGTGCAGTGCCGTAGATGTTGTGGAAGAGGAGAGCACACACAAAGGGATAGGAGACACCAAAAGTGGTGGAGCAAAAGCTACTCTAGCTTATTCCTCTATCATATATATATGAGTATACATGGGCACTGTACAAGTGGGTGGGCACACTGCCCTTTACCCCAACAACCTCCCACTTAAAGGCAGTGTGCCTTTAAGGGAGTATAGTACACATAATACAATCAGCCATAGGCTGAAAAACAAGATAACTAGACTGTCATCCTATGCCCATCGGCACTTTACAATGTGCAAAGTGCATAGAGGATAAGCTGCTAGCAGACATCAGATTTGCAGGATAGAAAATGACAAGCTGTAGATGCCTGTCAACCAAGATCTCATGCCGGATCTCACTAGGAGAGTGAACTCTCACCACCACGTGCTCTTGTGCTAAGTCCATAGCACCCGAACCGTCACTGTGTAAAGAAAATGTCTCTGTACCACCTGTGACCATAAGCACATGCCCAACAATAGACCTCTGCTGGTCTACCCAACCTGCATCACCTGCATGCTGCTCCTGGAAGCATAAGGACCTGATGTCCACAACCGCTTCCCTACTGCCAAAATCTACCATAATCATGCTACCAACTCCCATTGCAACGGAAGCAAGAACCGGAAGTGTAGCCCCAATAGCAAACATGTGAGAACCAAGTCTCAACATAGTCATGGATGCATGAAGTACTATGGCTGCCATATCAACCATAACTTGCTGCTCAATTGATCTGTGATCGTCAAACCTGCAGTGTTTCAAGTATGGAGCCAATACAAGCAATGGAGTACTCAGTAACTTCCCCCTGTCCATACTGAAATAACCAAGTATCTGACAAACATCATCAAGATCATGCAGCTCCCATTGCAAAGCATCCCTGTCCATAAGGAACCATATGGCAAGTAACCTCAGAAGGATAGCAACCTCCTGAATACTGAGACCATAACCTGTCTCACTGCGCATCACCTCCTGAGCTCTCATAACGGTATCAAACCTATGAAGCCAAGCTCGAGGGGATTGCTTCTGGCCATGAAGGCACTTACGAAGCAAACATATCAATGATTCCTGCCCATGCGCAATATGACCTGAGTCAATAACTGCAGAAACCACATCTGTCCTGGCATAACCAGCCCAATGGATCATACCGGGCATCATTAGCCAAGGTATCCTCCTCACCATGCATAGCCTCATCCTCATCTGCAAGAGGCACTCCGCATCCTAGGAGTAAATTGTAACTTTCCATAGAAGATGCATCAACAATCTCCATAGGAGTATAAACCTATGGAATACTCGAGACATCTGATTGTCTCTGACCAAAATCAGGAAGTAATCGTGGCTATCCCAACTTTATAACCTACTCACCGTGGGAAAAACCTCCCACTCCAAGGGATATGGGCTGTCCCTGCATAGAATTCGGAGGTATCAGTGCACTTACACCCTCTTGGAACACCACTCTCCTGCTATCCACAGTCCTGGGCTGTCCAAACATAGCATCCTCTCTGAAATAGACATTATGGCTACGTATCAACTCTCTAGTTGAAGAATCCCATAACCTGTAGTCCCTACTGGACTCACTGTATCCAAGGAAGATACACCTCCTCGATCGGGAACCATGAGCATAAGCCTCGTAACCAAACACACGTAAATGCTTATAACATGGTGCCCTGCGTGTCAAGAAGTCAAATGGCACTCTACCATTCAGAGATCTCCTGGGTGACCTGTTAAGCAAGTATGCAGCTGTCTTACATGCCTCAGCCCAATAGCATTCGGTAAGACCTGCATATCGTAGCATGCTACCAATCCTATCCAATAGAATCCGATTTATGCCTTCTGCCAAGGCATCGTGAGCAGAAAGATGAGGAGTGGTCAACACCCTCCTGATACCAAGTGTATCACATAGATGCTGAAATCTAGGAGAGGTAAACTCTGCATCACCATCAGTCATCAAGCTCAATATCTTCTTTCCTGACTGATTTTTAGCATTACCCAAGAAGCGCTGAAATGTATCATATACATCATGCTTCTGCCGAATCGGATATACCCATATGTACTTTGTAGCAGCATCAATAAATGTCACAAAGTAAGAGGCGCCACCTAGTGAAACGGTAGGCATAGGCCCACAAACTGCACTATGAACCAACTGCAATGGCTCAAGATACCTCTCATTGACTGTCTTCCTCACAAAGAAGGATCCTGACTGTTGACCATCATCACAATCATGACATAAAATTTGAGAGACATCCATAACAGGAATGTATCTCAATGTTGTAAGGGCTTCCATACCTGCAGTAGACATATGTCCAAGTCTGGCATACCATAAACTAGCTAATGGCTGCTTACTAATCATAAGCATCTTATCCTGGACACCTGATACATGCAATGCATAAGAGAATCCAACCCGTGATCCCCTAGCCATAACCAGATTGCCTCTAGCAATCTTCCATGCATGATCACCCAAAGAGACATGATAACCTGCCTCAACCAACTGTCCAGTACTGATCTTGCTCGTAGTAAGTCCTAGTATATGTCTAACCCTTTGTAGAACAAGAATAGAGCCACTAGGCATAACAAGGTGGATATCCCCATAACCATAGACATCCATAGAATGATCAATGCCCATCAAACCATTCTCCACAATGCGTTCCTGATATGCACTGAACCATGACCTATGAGGGGTCATATGACATGAAGCACATGGATCTAACATCCAATCACCAGGAATGGGTACATCAGTGGCCAAGAAGAAGGTGTCAGACATAGACAAAAGAATGCCTTCATCACTGCTACTGTTAGTGGAAACCCTGGCATCCACGCCTTGAAGCTCATCATGCTTCTTCTCCTTCTTCCTATCATTCTTAGCCTTGCTCTTCTTCTTGCATTTTCTTAGCCATTTCCAGCAATATTTTTTCATGTGGCCATACTTTCCACAATAGAAACATCTAACACAAGTCCGAGAGCTAGACTTGCTCTTGGAATTCCCCCTTGAACATGACCTGTTTCTACCAATTGATCTACCTCTGATACCAGTTGAGAGTGCTCTCAACGGAAGCAAGAACGGAAGAGGGAGAAGCTCAAAAAATGACTTTTTCTTTGAAAACTCTTAACAGGCTCTCAAAACCACTTCGCAAAGCCAAAGTGACTTTTCCAAAGGTTCCTCCAAGGTCTCTGCACACTCGGATGCAAGTAAAGTCACCCACAAAGCTTCCCACAGAGCTTCTCCTTCCTCCCACAGAGCTACTGAGCTTCAAGCATTCATGCATGCTCAGCTAGATCACCCGGGCTCTGATACCAGTTGTGGGAGAGGAGAGCACACACAAAGGGATAGGAGACACCAAAAGTGGTGGAGCAAAAGCTACTCCAGCTTATTCCTCTATCATATATATATGAGTATACATGGGCACTGTACAAGTGGGTGGGCACACTGCCCTTTACCCCAACAAATGTCTCACACACAGAAGTGTGTTGCTTTGTCTACTACAAAGGCCGAGTATGTTGTAGCCATAGAGGGTTGCAAGGAGGCTATATGGCTTGATCGGCTAGTGGGAGATTTGGGGATTCATATAAGTGTACCGACATTGCATAATGATTCCATGAGTGCTATTCAGCTAGTACAGAATCCAGTATTTACCCTCCTTAGTTTGAAGAAACTAGAATCAAACTTGAGCCACGAACTAGAAGGTCCTTGAGTCATGTCTACCCTCAACGTGATAAGCTTATGATTTGAATTCCCACAATTGGCGCTTCATGGGAGTTTATGATCTAAACTCCATGAATGACCATTTGCGTTAAGAACCTACTCGACATCCTAAATTGTCCACTCTTACATTTGACAACAGATGAGAAGGCTAAGATAATGACCCTTTGTGGCTGCTTAAGAATTGTTTGATCTTCAAACAAGCAAGAATAGCACACAAGTCAAAGGAGGAGCCCTTGGAAGAGGCTCCAATCAACCATCTCGTGGAGGCTCGATGTCAGTATAAAGAGGTGGTGGCTTCACAAGGAGAAACTCTGTGGGAGGTTGTGGTCATTGTGAAGTCACTAGAGAAAATGCAACAAGCCAAGCACAACAAGTCCTCAATTCTACTTCCTCTTACGCGAGCGCATTTACGCGAGCGCATTACAGAAGACTAAAGGCAGTTTCTTTGGGACTCCCTTCCACAAAGGAGGTTTCTCTCTTGTAGCTCTCGGACCATAAGAGCTACAAACCAAGGTGAGAAGGAGTGTCCAAAGCTCATGATATCAATTTAAAACCGAGAAATACAGAGCAAGATGTCAGTGTAGCTTTGGGGTGCCTAGATCTTTCCTATAAAGCTTCTAGAACCAAGTAAAGACATGGATATGCCACCCTTAGTGTCAAGGGCCAAGGTTTTCTTGAGAAGTTGGGATGCCATTTGATTCCTAAAGGCACTGTTTGAAGGCTTTTAGGAATTCCTATGGGTTTTGATGTATCCATGAAAGATGGAACTGGGTAATGGATGGATTTAATGCACAGCAAGAGAAATGGAGCTAATCTTGCAGGTCGAAGAATGGTCCTTAGCCACTGTATATATCCAATTTATTACTTATCCTGCTGGCACCCATGTAAAACAAGGCTTGGAGATTTGCAGATCCTTTCTTTGCATAGGGGAAGGGAAAAGGGGGGGGAGGAGGGCAGGGAACAAGAGAATTTCTAAGCTAGATGGAGCTTTTGCACTATAACCAAATAAGAATGGGGATATAGGAATAATTGATGGTAAACAGGATGTTGCCAAGCTAGCCTCAACATGGATAATCAAAGTTCTCCTCAATTCTGAGCTTGATTGGGCCCAATTTTTGGCTAGAAATTACACACATGTCAGACCCATCAAAGCTGTGAAGTGGAAGAAATACCCTAAGTCATCTACCATTTTTTCTCCTTAATCTTCTATAACTAAAGGCAGCCAGCTATGGAGGTCACTTTGGGCAGCCAAAGTTAGCTTTTATTCTTTGGTAAAGGAGCATTCATGCGCTTAGAATCAACCTGGGTGTCTGTTATTCATAGGAATGCCTCTTTCTTAATTCAAGAAGGGCTTGCAAACTTAGGGCCAACTATGGGTGAAGGAACAAATGAGATAGATGACTTGGTTAGAAATTGGGAGTCATTTTGAACTTTCAAATCAAGTTGCAGAGTTTGTTAAAAGAGGTTATCATTGTGGGAAGCTAGCCTGCAATGAAAAGGAGGTGCATTCTTAAACTTGTCCATGGAGTTCAGTTGGTTGAACTCCTCCCACCTTCTTCCCATTCCCACTCCCACTCCCAGTGAGGAAATTGAGGAGATAGCTAGGGTCCTAAAACTCTAGATAGAACTTGGGTGACAGTAGTCACTATTGGAAATCTAGGTTTCTTACAATTTGGGATAAAGCTATATCCGAAAAAAATGTCAACTCTTATGTAACTAATATTACAAAAAGCTATGTGGACAAATGCAAGGGGTCTCAGAATTGGCAAGGGTGATGGACAGTGCAAATGTTGCCTTAGAGTCAAGGAGATATCTTTCACCTTTTTGTGGCCTGCCCTTATGCCAAAAGATTATGGATGATTATTCAAATCTATTTCTTGAAGTCTATTCTCCTTGGGGATGCTTGTAAAGTCAATGAGTGTTTCTTGACCACAGTTAGAGCACATGCACTTTGGTTTTTATGGATTTCCAGAAATGCTTTCAATTCAACCAAACAATTATGAACGTCAAAGCTCTTTTTTGGGACTGGCTCTCAGGAACATCACAGACTAGCCCATGTTGTCCAGGTGTTCAATGGAGATCATGACCTTCTTTTCAAGGAGATTGAAGAACACGAGGCTACTTACTAGAAATAGTACAATTTGGAATGTCAATTCAAGGATTCTATCTAGCTTCTCTTAGATTCTGAGTGAGACTTTGATCCCTCTTACATTGTACTTTCCATATTCAACCGTTACCTTCTGCTGCTAATCCTACCAACTATCTATCACATCAGCTATATATTATTATAGGGTTTTTGTATTGGCAATTTTGTGGTTTTGACTATGAGTTTAGCTCACTCCTTCTCGGGACTACATGCATTTTAATATCCCTCTGTCTGACGGTTGGATGTAAATTGAATATTAATATAATAATACTCTTTTTCGCCCCCCAAATAAAACAAAATAGCACACAAGTAGTGGCTCATGAAGGTGGGAGCTTTCTCTCATCCGCTAATGAAGGTGGGAGCCATAATTAGACCGATGAGATAGAATAATAGAAGCATTAGTTGTAGGCACTAATGCAAACTTAACTAGAGGGAACAAGATGAGAAGAAACCTCGGAGGTGGCAATGGAGATATACAAGAGAAGGACTTGAACCCATGAGACTTGCTCAAATGTATGTATAGAGTCGTAGATTCTAAGTTGCAACCAAGGAACAAAACTTTGTAAGAACCTAGTTTGGCTCAAACAATAAGGAAGATGATTGTTTGTGGAAAGATCTAAAATTGTCGCTTGACCTAAATCCTAAAAACTCAATATCATCAAACCCAAGAGTTTTAACTACCTAGACTATTGAGCCACCTTTGTTATCATTTCGTTTGCTCCCATGGGGCTGTTTGGAAGTTGGCGCAAGAAGGCTCCCAAGAACAAGGATGCAGGTACTCCTGCCACCGTAGACCCTGCACCCTTGCCTCCTCCCCAACCTGCCCAAACCCCTTCCCCTCCCGATACCAGCGTTTTCGAATTTGGGTCCTCCAGCTCCACCGAGGATCGCATCACTGTTGCTGGTTACTGCCCCGTCTCCAATGAGCTCGAGCCCTGCCGCTGGGAGGTCCTCCCATCTGGTGGCTCCGAGGCTCCCCTGTTCCGAATCATCTTTTGAGATAGGACGGTCCCCTTGTCGCTGCTGCTTGTACGGACAGGAGAAAATTGTCTTTTTTATGTGGGTTCATGGCTTGGGTCTTTTTCCCCTGGCAGCCCAGTTCCCCTTAGTTTCTGTAAAGCTTTTTTGAGGAACATACTGGACAATTCAATGAAGTGAAAGGTTTTGGATATGCTCTTTGTTGGTCATATGAGGACACTTTGCCAAACAATTTGGATGCTTCTTACTGTTGACTCTCGTTTTCATATCTGAAAATTTGTCAGCGCTGCTGAAGAAAATGTGTTGGCAAGCGTCGACTTAGAAGTTGAATTTTGCAACCACAGAGTACATGAATCCGTGGAGGTATGTGGAAATTTATTCTGGTATGACACTGCATTCAAATGTTACATTACCAACCTTTCGTCTAAGCAAGCCCCGTCAAATTCTTATGAAGATAGTACTGCCGTTATTGGCAAAAAATGCAAGTAACCCATTTGCTTCCGGAAGTAATTTCAGAAAAAGGCAGATTTTACAAAGTCACAACAGTGTAAATGCTATGCATACCTTGGTTATGGCAAATGACTTTTATGATAGGCCTAGTTGTCTTGCACTATTCAGGTATGAAATTTAATTTTGCTATTATAGATAGTGGTTTTAATAAAAGTTGTGGCACTTAAGTTCTTGCTTTTAAGTAAATCAACTGGACTTCGATAGGATTCCTTCTTTTCTGGGCCATAAAGGTTGATCTTTAGAACGACTTAAAGAGTTATTGGCTTTTGCTACATCTGTAGAGTACTTTTTCTTGTCTGTTCAATCATTGTGAAGTATCTCATACTGAAAACTAAAAGGGCGATTCTGCAAACTGTGGAGCAAGAGAGAAAGGGGTAACAAGATAATTTTTGGGTCAATCAAATTGAAGTTTGGTCTGAAATTGTTCACAGAATTATGGGAATTGCGGTGTCTAATGGCGGGGTTCTTGAAATGGGCACAGTTCAGATCAGCCTTATAGGCAGCTAACTGAAGGCTTATAATTTTGCCATCCATGAGGTTGAAATGACATGTCAAAACTTGTGTTTGATGCTGTTAGCGAATCCTTAGACAACCTTGTTACACATATTACTAGTCTTGGAAAGGGAGTGCGATGTGCTTGCTCCATCAAAAGTTGAGTTGGGAGAAGGTAATGCTGCTCTGGTTTGATTAAGGGGAGACACTGGTAGCAGAACGTGAGCTAACTTCAGAGAAAACCCACATTAAGCTCCATTTGTGGCATGTGTCATAGCCTGCTATGATAGAGAACTTCGTTGGCTTCGGATTCATGAACATAGCAAAAGCAGACTCCAACCAAATGAGGTGCCAGATGCCCTTTCTCTCTACCAAGGCAACGAATGACTGAACAACTTTGGCCAATGACCTACTTGTTGGAGCACCCGCCCCACCTCTTCCAGTGGTCGCCCTTGCTGATTGTTAGCTCGTGGAGCCTTTGGTAGTAGTCGTATTCTGTTCATGGCTCCTGGCACTGCTCGTTTGGACTTGCCCTCAGCCCACACAGCAGCTTCTGATGGCCCGTGCCTTCATTGCACAGCCATAGTGCACACTCTCTACATTGAGACCTGGCTCTTCACAGCCAAGTTTGCTGTGCAGATAGGCTGGTCCCTTGTCGCGACTGGCCATCCAAGTTTCTGGCAGTAGAAGCTTCCCTCAAGTGACACACAGTCGGCCTTCTCGAGCTCCCAACCTGAGCTGGGCTCCAAATTCTGGTTTCATGGCTAGGCCTTTGGCATTCCCTCCCCCCCTTCCCCTTCCCCCTCCCCCTGCCCCGCCCCCCTCCACGCGTGGCTCCCCCACTTGGCTTTTCTCATTTCAGTTTTCTCCCAGGCTTTTTGGCTACGAGTTCATTTTAGGAGATCAAGCCCTCGTTTGGTGGATCTTGCAAGCTTCAGCTCAGCTTTTGGTCCTCTCTTTCACCTTTGTTTGTTGTTGCTTCTTTGGGGAACAGCCTTTGCCACCTAGAGCTCCTCTAGGCCTAGCATGGTTCTCTCTTTTCTCAGCTCAAGATTGAGAATGGGAAGGCTTATGCCTCCGAACCCTTAGTTGAGAACCTTTCTTTTCCTTCCCTCCTTTTCCATCCCCCCAATTCTTTTCCTCTCTTGACACAACACTTTGTCTTATGAGTCTATAAGAAGGAACCTAGGTGTGGCTACCCTTGGTCTGGCAAGAGGGGTTCAAATGGTAGCACCTTCGACTCCCCAAGCCATTAAGGTCTTCCTTTCTTGAGAAGACAAGCAACAGGTGAAGAAAGCAATTCATTCTCTCCATAACAAAGTAGTGGTGGGTTGGATCTAGGTCTCAGGCCCACGAGGAGCCAGTTGTGCTATCATAATCAGGCGAGCTTAGCATAGAGGGTGGTGGCCACATCCAAGAGGTTACCATCTTTGGGAGCGGCGTCTTCTTCTAGTTGAGCTCTCCCAACACCACCTTAGCCCTTGTGGAGCAAAGCCCCCTCCTCCTTGTACCACGGGTTTATGGTTGATGACATGGATTCGACTCATCATGTCCCTCATTTCTTAGCTTTGCTTCTCAGGTCTCTCTCGAAGTATCAGCCTATTCTTTCCTCCATCGGGAGAGCTTTCGGCACGATTCTTGAGACACCACCTCAGTGAGCAGCATCAGTGGTAGCAGATGATGATGTGCCCCGCCTCAGGTTGATAACTGAGTGCCCTGAGACTCTACTTGAGGAGATCCTCCTTGAGATTCTCAACAGTAAGGAGTTCAAGTAGCGCATCGAGATCTGGGGGTTGCTTGGTCAGTGGTTGTGGTGCAAATGGATGTGACATTTGGCTCGTGGTCTTTAATGAGATGAAGATGCATAAGATACCCATGAGGGATGTGGAAATGAGAAGAATTACTTTCCAAGATGCGAATTGACCTGCATATGTTGATAGATAGTAAGTTGTCCACGCAGCAAATGTGCAAGAAATTGTGCCCTCAAATACCCCCATGGGTACACAATCAAGAGCAGATGACGGATCATCTATTGGTAAAAATGATGAGCCGAATGTGGCTAATACAGGCAGGACAGCCACGCTGAAATGCCTTGAGAAGATCGGCTAGAGTGTCTAGATCGCCTGAGAGATTTGTTTCAAAGCCAGACTATGTGATGCTTACTGATTGCGAAAAGCCTTCTTGCTACAGGGAGGCAATGATGCCTAATCAGCGCAAGTGGGAGTATTCTATGCAATTAGAAATGAGTTCACTCATGAAAAATAAGACTTGAGACTTGGTTCTTTGCCACATGGAAAGAAAGCATTGCCATGTAAATGAGTCTATAAGATGGTCAGAGATGATGATGTGCCTAAGTACAAGGCCCGTTTGGTTACTAAAGGATTCAAGCAAGAGAAGAGTCTGGACTTCGATGAGATCTCCTCTCCGGTTGTGAAGATGACCACACTTAGATGTTGGAGGGCTTTGGGTAGGGCTCCCTCCAAGCCCCTTAGGAGTAGAGGCTAGTCCGCCTAGAGAGAGCACACTACGAATCCAGATAGCGGATGGAGTCTCAAACACCCTAGGTTGAGTCTTCTGGGGGGGGCCTGGGTGGAGCATAAAGAGAATATCAGACATGCTTTGAAGAACCGCATGTGATGCGCCAAGGTTCGCAAACGAGGGTAGAGCAAGAGACAGCTTCCCAATCCCAGGGGGAGAAATCAGAGGATGCCCAACAAGTCGCCCTCGTACTTCGAAAGATGACTTTTTTTGATATTCCAATAAACCCCTTGGCAACAAGGGCTCAAAGGACCTAGGCACAACAAGACTCTTGAGATTCCCCGATGATAGGGGTTTAGAGCACTTAGGCTCTTGCATAACAGTAGGACTCCAGAGGTCCATCCGTTTCGATGACCATTGCTCCAGCTGCTTGTCGTCCTCCTCCACTGAATCTCCCACCTAGCCTCCCTCTCCTTCTTCCCCTCCTTTGTCCACTATCCTTATTGTAGTCACTCTCACTACCCTTTCTCACCTCGCCCCTCTCCGCTCTCCTGCTCTCCTCATCCCTCTATAGGAGTTCCGGCCACTTCCTCCTCTTGCCTCTCTCCTAGACCTAGCCCAGCAGACCTCGAAACCTCAGGCAAAGGTGTGGTTGATCCCCCCTCCTCTTCCCTTGGCTATGGCTTCCTCTTCGAAGTCAAATCCCTCTCCCTCTCCCTTGTAGGACGACGACTCCTCGAAGAAGCTTGAGTCAGGTGGCTTGTTCTCTCAGCTTCTAGGTTTGAGGCTTGGCCTTTGGCAACCTCTTCGAGGGAGTTTTGGTGCCTTGGACTGTGGAACTACATAGAGATTGTAACCTCTTGCTTTAGAGATGACAGTGTTGATTTTGCAGCCCTTGAAAGGGGGACTCCATTGGGGTGATTAGTTGCTACTCTCGGCCCTTTCGAGGCTTCCACTTAGCCTTCATTGGAGAGAATTTGACTTCTTTGTTCAATTGCATGATGGGAGAGCACATGCACTGCACGATGGAGTCATGGATGGGTCCCCAGGGGATCGGTTTGTGGCTTACCCACGGTGATTTAGCTACCCTCCAGTTTGGCATTTTTCGCAGATAGGCCGAGCACATGCATTGCCGTGGGAGTGATTCGTTTGGGGCCCGAGGGGCAGCTCATGCAAGCTACTTAATGAATGCTCTAGTATTGTGCTGATAGGTTCAAGCTAAACATGTCCTTCATAATGTAGTGGGTCTTGAAGGTAGGAGTAGAGTCTGTGATGCCCTTGGTGCACCGTCGCATTGATACGAACTACACTCCCTCAAAATCACAAAAATGCGAGGTTGTGGGACAGGCTCCCACTCACAGGCGAGCTTTATTTTCCCTCTCCTCTCCATGAGTTGGGCCATAGTGAGTACGAATGTGCATGGGCTTCATGAGAACTGTGTGCAACAGCAGTATCTATTACTTTGCCAAGAGTTGTAGAGGGCTTTGGTAGGACAGCCATTGAATTTCCTTTTGATTGAGGAGCATATATTTTCAACAGCAGACATCATCTACTCCTCGAGAGAGGCCCAGAGGTGTGGTCCCCAACAATAGGCAAGAGTAGAGGGGTTTGCATTTTGGTTTCACAAGCGGTGGCTGCGGATGTTAAAGACCAGGGTGACCTAATCACAGGGAGGGTAGTATGGATGGGGTTATGTTGGGTGATGTGAGGATTGACATTTTGAATGCTTATGTCCTTTCTTGTAGATAGCAACGCCTTGCTTTTTTGAAGCGTTTGACTAAGAGCGTCCTAGATGTGGACTCTTGGATTGTTGGAGGAGATTTCAACATTTTAGAGTTTTGGGTAGGCAAGCAGGGCAGAGCCTCTTTCTCGAAGACGCCAATGATCGAAAGAATGTAGTAGTTTATTTTTGTAATTTGCGTCAGGAATCTGTGGCAGGACGAGGAGTTCAAACTTTCTGGTAGCCTCCACTTCTCCTTTGGACAATGGTGTCATGATGGACTCCTAGAGAGACTAGACAAGTTCTCTGTAGGAGATTGAGTGATACACAGGGGGTAACCATTGGCATTCGAGCTGGTACCACGATGTTTGACAACTCCCCAATTGTTCTACACCTTGAGCAACCCCAATGAGGACTCCCCTAGAAAGGGATTTGCATCTCAAATGCATTATTCTAGGAGGAGATATATCATGCGGTTAGAGATTGGTTTGATCTCGAAGGGGGGAGGGGCAGGCTGATTACGCCACTGGATATCATGTACAAGATCTTAGTCAAGGTCTTGAGTTTCCTGCTACGATTCCACTTGGTCGACATTATTCTTGACAGACAGGCTTTGTTCAGGAGCACAACATTTTGAACAACATCTTTACTTTTTGGGAGGCACTAAATTGGGTCTAAAAGGAGTCTCAGCGTCTCGATATCCTTCTCTCGGATTTTGAGAAGGCTTGGGACAAGGTGGAGTGGTCCTTTTTGGAGGGCATTATGTAGAGACTAGGCTTCTCGGATAGGTGGATTAGAGGGGTCTCATCTCTTTAGCTGGGAGTTCGAGTACGATGCTTATTGGTGGTCACCCAGGTGGGGCATTTCTTTTCCTCTTTGTAGCGGAGGCACTTGGCTATATTTTGTGTTCTTAGACTGCGGGCCTCACCATTATGAGGCTCCAGATTTGACAAGAGGAGGAGCTCTTGGAATTTGACTTTGAAGACGATGTTGAGGGTTCAACTGCGAGCCTTGAGGTGGTCAGTGGGGCCTTGGATTTATACGATGTGTCCTCCAATGCTAAGATTAAGTGGATCAAATCTATTGGCTTTCTTACTGCGACAAAAAAGGTCTAAGAGATCCACGATTGGGGGTCATTCCTTAGCTTTCGGTGGATTCTGAGGAGCTAGATAGTGAGATACGTTGGTTTCTTGGTGGGGATAGACATTTTAGTAAACCAATAGATAGCCCCAGTTTTAAAGAGTGTGTGGTGCAAGCTACTCTATTGGAGCTTAGCCAAGCTCTCCCTGTAGGTCCCTTTTCTTTCTCTTTCCTCCATTTTTTGTCGCGTCCCCTTCACCTTTCCCCATTTCTCTCTTTGTTTTCCATCTTCCCTCCCACTTTCCTATCCTCCCTTGTTCTATGCCCCCTTCTGTTCCCTCTTCCTCTCTTTGTTTTTCATCTTCCTCCCACTTTCTTGTCCTCCCATGAAGGGAAAGAAAGGGGAAAAGGGGAAGAAAAAGGGGGAAAGGGAAAGAGACAATAGAATAAGAGGGTAAAATTTAAGTAGTAGTAGAGGTGGAGGTGGAGGTGGAGGTGGAAGAAGTGGTGGAGGGATGTGGAAGAAGTGGTGGAGGATGGTGGAGGGTGTACCTTGAGTAGTAGTGGAGGTGGAGGTGGAAGAAGTGGTGGAGTTGGAGAATGTAATAATAGTAGAGTCTTATAATCTAGTAGTAATGAAAGCATTTTTGTACTCCTTTTACTTGAATGATATATCATTGAATGGCATTCTTTTTTCATGAGGCAAACACATTATCTACTTTCACTTCAGGAGCTAACCTCCTCCGTAGCAATGCTAAAATGTTATTTCCAATTCCAATTTTTTGGTCAAGTGTTGCACATTATAGCTTAGGTATTCAAAATTAAATAACAGGCCCTCAAGCCATATTTTGGCTAGCAATGTAGAATATAACATGGAAAATTATTCTTATATGAGCTAAGGCAGGAAATAAGTGTTGATCCCAAGGTTTGATGATGGAGGTTCTCCCCTCCACAAGGATTCAAGGGTTTAGGAAAGGTTTGTAGGTTTTAGAAGGAGGATGGGGTTGAAAAATTTGACTACGGGGTTTACACAAGTTGTAGGGGACCTTTAAAGAGTCTGTACACAAAATCTAAGGGACTCAAAAATTTTAGGGGACCTCCAATAGTCCCTACACAAAGTGTAGAGGACTCTAATAGTCTCTACAAAAATTGAAGGGGACTCCAATAGTCTCTACACAAATTGAAGGGGACTCCACAAATTATAGGCTTTATGAGGAACTGCTCCTGCAAGCTCCCTTACCCCCTCCCTTAATGATTTAATCAAGCTCCAACATGTGTAAGAATAAGTACCAAAAATGGCACACCACCAAGAAAGTATGTCAATGAAGCATAAGGTAATATGTCATCAAAAAATATCAAGTAAGATCTCGATAGCTCATCATGAAAACAAGGATCGTTACACTTTGATTTTTTCAAATTAGTCTACTTGAATTTTGATTTTTCTGTCTTCCTAAAATCTAAAATTTTAGTTTTCTTGAGTTTTAAATTTTTGTGCTCTTGAAGTTTCTTGTGTATTCTTATCTTGAACTCTTGCCAAGTCTCGAAAAACATTGGGTACAAAGTAGGGTTTGTTTAAGAACTCTTCTGAGCTCTTTTGTCTCTCTTAGTTTTTCCATAAACACTAATGTTCCATCCCATCCATGACAAGTAAGGTAAACATCATCATTAACATTATTTTAATTTGCTTTTGTTGGATACAGCATGCTATTTTTTTGAAATCTTCATAGAAATCTGAAGCTACATCAAAACTTCAACTTGAATCAAAACGCGACTATATGTCCTCATTCATATGAGTATTTGAATCAAAATAGTCATCATCAAACTTAGAAAAATCATAATAGAATGCTTCTAATGTGTTATCACAACAAAATCCAAAGATTTTGTTCCTAAAACCATTCAAAATATTTTTCTTGTGGAAAGTCATCTACATGTTTGGATCACACAATGATTGAGCTGAATTTATTTGTACCTTCTTGAATTTGTAATTTTTTATATTACTACCTATTGCACTTCATTTGAGTCTTTAAAGAAAAATGAACCCTTTAAGATATTATCCTTGTTTTGGGGTTGATCCATAATTTGATCTTCATACACATCATCTTCTAGAGAGAGAAAAATATTCCATGATCACAATCTCCTCATCCTCAATAGAATTAACATTTAGTCATAATGCAGATTCATTAATTTGAACATTAGCATTATAAACATCATCACCTGAAACATTACTATGCCTTAAATCAACCCTGTCATCCATACAATGCAATAACCTCTGTTTTACTTCTGACTTTCGTAAGTGATTTGTATGTTCACTCAAATTAGATTTTCCCAAATTAGGAAAATTACTCAAACATATAAATGTTGCATACTCCTCAACATCTTCATCATCACACATGAAAGAGGGTATCCACAAATCATGATACATAAATATTAGGACAACACTACCTTCATTGCTATGAATTGATTCCAAACTATTTGTTTCAAGATTATTAGAAATGAATGCCAAACCTTACTTGTTGTAAGGATGTTTAAATTTAGTTGTATTTTCTCAAAATTTCAGTTCGGTTACTTGTCTTCATGTTTCCACATGACATCAATAGCAAAAGTGGGTGCAAATGCATAGCATGCACAAGTAGAAAATGAAGCCAAAAACTATTCACAAATGCTGTAATTCCAATCTATGGCCAAAACAAGAAGACCACGGCTATCTTGGATGGGATTGCATATCCAATGAAGTCATTCTAGAGTAGTTAATCGAGCTTCAAAAGCTTGATGAGACAAGACTAAGGGTTGCCTATGGCATAAAAGTGGAGAAGTTGCACCGAAAAAATTGGTTTGATCACAACTTGCCCAATAAGGACTTGAAGGAAGGTGATCTCACTCTTTTATATAGCGTTAGAAACACAAAGGCAAGTTGAAGTATCGTGGCATGGGTCCATATTAAGTGGTGGAGATTACACCTCAAGGTTCTTACAAAATTGCAACCCTTGATGGCACTGAGATGAACTGCTACATTAATGGTAGTAAGCTTAAATGCTACTATCGTCCCTTAACATTGCAGACCTTATAAGCCATCTATCAAAAAAAGGAACTAAAACTGCAGGTTGATCGCATGAAGTGGCAGGCCATACAAGAAGCTAGAGCACCTCAGGCTAAGGCGAATAATTTAGGACTTGTATCTATTTATAAAGCATCCATGGAAGGGTTACATCCCATGAAAGACCTGATAGTTGCTCCTGCAAGGGTGGAAGCCGATTTCCAATTGTGCAGGGAAACTATCTATTCAGCCGACACATTCATTGATCCGGGTATTAGCCACAACCTGACCTCCTACAACATGTGCACTCAACTCGTGACCTTCAAGGTAACCCTGGAACCCACACCTATTATGGTTCGTGCTGTAAATGGTGAGATTTCCCCCCCTCTCGATCATATTGAAATTTGTTTGTCAGTTAACAACCATTGTGTGGCAAGTCAATTTTATGTTATGCCAACAGGTGCCATGGATGAATAGGTAATTCTAGGGAGGACATGGTATTGGATAGTCAACTACCAGATTGATTGGCAAGAATCAATGGCTACCCTAACTTATGACGGCCACACATCGGTGGTCTTGATCGATGACAAGACTTCCATTATGACATCCTATGAAGTGAGGCCGGCAAGCAATAGATGGACCTCACGGTTCCACAAGTTGTCCCCACCGTAGCTACATCCAAGAAGGATGAGAGTCCAACCCTAGCTGCATTAAGAACATATTAAAACAAGTGCTCACCCTGGCCCCCAAGTACTCAAACATCGGTCCCAGGCCCTTCCAAGAAAGAGCCAAGGTGCAATTCAAGTTGCCCACTCTCCCGTTGCATCCACGAAAGCTAAAGCTACACGTCGCAGGGGAAACAAGACAAGCAAACACCAAAAAATGAAGGTTCAACGAAAGTGCGATACCAAAGCGATTATTGGAAGCTTAGGGATTCTATCAGAGCAACATCTTCATATGGGTTCCCAAGGCAGCATCCTACATCATCTACATTGTAGACCCTAGTAGTTACACAAGAACCTGCCTCTCAAAGAGAGACTCTCAAACAGAGGTAGCAACATAAAAACCTACTGTTTGGAATCGTAATGGTTGATACTGCCAAGGTAAAAACATTGGACACACCCTTGTACCCCCCAATCATATGCTATAGGAATTAGAAGTTTGAGCTACAACAATTACGCAAGAACATATCCCTAAAAAGGAGGTAGTAACACAAGAACCTGTTGCGCTCTTGGCAAATATTGAAGCTCGATGGGTTCTAAAGTACCCTTTGCTACAAGCAACTATCTCCTACAAAGGCAATGTACATGGTAGTCCCACAAGGGCCTATCTCTAAAGCGGGGACAAACCCATAAGAACCTGTAGCAACATCTGAGGCACACAACAATGCTCCCACCAAGGCACCTGGCAATCAATGGATCCCTCATGTCTATGCCAAACTCCAAGTAGTACTCCAATCAGTTGAGGTCAGTACCAACAAACATGCAAGGCCACTTCTACAGGCTCCTCGCACACTCTTCACAGGGACAATGAACAAACACACTGCCTGTAGAGATTCTCAGTACTCCCAAACCTAACACTACTAGTCCATTGTCCATGCATCGGGTCTGAGTGAAAATAGAAAGGATATGTCTTAGGTGAGAATAGAGCAGGGTCATGTAAGTCTTCGTCATTCATCGATCAATCCTCAACGCCGTAACAGTCTTCGTCATTCATCGGTCAATCCTCAACACCGTAACAGTTCAACCCATCTCAACTAGGTGATTAGGCCTCATGTGATTACTCACACTTCATTCACTAAGTCAATCACACACCAACACATGACCAAGGTATGCTATTCACATATTCTCCGCCACATTGTCCGTACTACATCATATGGACTTGTATGCACTGCTATGCGAATAACATCGGGACTTCTTGCTCGCTACGCTAAAAATAACACAACGACTTCTTGCTTGCTACGCTAAAAATAACACTAGTTGTCTACTTCTATAATTACCCGCGCTACTTTAAGGATAAAAACCCCACCTCTAACACTGCAACATGCCATCTCAATAAAGCCAGTTTGCTACTATAATAATGCCCCCCTCTTGCTTTATTAACACCGAGTCGCTACTATAATTCCCTTATCATCGCTACTTTATTAAAGCCAATCACTATGCTATTGCTAAAGCTGACTCGCTGCTTTACCAGATCCCCTATGTAAGTAGCACGCCTCATTTTCAAGACCTCACTTTCTGTCATATCGAAACACTGCCAAAGTTTTGTTCAAGCTCTCACAGCCATTAGAAGCTTCCGCAAACACTCCAGCTTACTATTCTTCTACATGCATTCAGTATCCGCACATGACCTCTTCTCCACTGAAGAACTCACCAGCAAAGTCTCCTCTGCCTTCCACCAGTCTAGTATCACCCCTTCCTTCTCCCATACAGTCTCGCTACCATTACCTAACCAAATGGAACAGGAACAGTTCTACGAGGCAGAGTCCTCTACACAACAATCAGCCTCAAATACCCTCCATAAGAATAGAATTCAGGACACAGCAGAGGTACAAAACCTTTTAGAGCATGGAGTATAGGTGACAAGGTTTTCACCTCTTAGACAAGAATGGCTTGAGCAGCTGCTGCAAGGCATAGTGCTGCACTCTCAGTTCCACTGCAACAACAAAGACTCCAAGCTCTACTATCATAATGCAGTGGCATATATGGAACTCCAAAACCCTGAGGTGCTGCCCTACATTAGATCAATCAGACTACAGACTCTGGCAAATAAGTTCCCCTACCATCTCAATCTCTGATAGGCCGTCAAGTTTGTGGCCAACTACAATAAAGCAACCAGCATAACGAACTAGGTGCATGCAGACGAGTAGCCACACTTCTACAATTTCATGGTAGAGACAATCCAGCAGGCATTCAACCTGCCCTTGATCTCCCAATCGTTCTAGACGTTGAGAGCCATGGAGAAGTGGTTAGCATCGTAGTCCCCTACAACAGTAAGATCCATCAGGGGTACCACTTAATTTGATCCAAAATTCGTAATTGGCAAAGGCAACTTGAGCTGTAACGCTGTTGGCACAAGTGCAACTGATGGAGCATCACTCAATGGTCCTCCCTAATTACTACTCCATCTCTACAAGCCTAAGCCAACCAATTAGGCATATTTTTTCTATCGATAATTATAATCTACCACCATGGCAAAAAGATTGAAAATCCCATGTTCTTGATGCCCTTATCCATCACCTTTCCAATGACCCCATTCCGAAAGGTTATGGTGATGCAGATAGAGACATTGGATTACTTTAAGCCTCATCTGCCAGGTCAATGCCTACAAAGAAGAGGAAGGAGTAACAAGCCCAGAATGCCCAAGAAGAAGAGGCTGCCCAAAAGCTCTAGGAAGAGGAAACAACTTGCAGGCTGAGGAGGAGCAGAAAAAAGTGGCAAAGTTACAGCAACGCAGAATGGGAACATAAGCTCAAGCGACCAATGAGTTTGGATGAGTAGATAACTGATTTAACTCAAGACCCTCATGAGCCCAACCCCCCACCTGCCAACTCAATAGTAGCCAATAGCAACTTAGTAGCCAATAGCAACTCAGGGCCAACGCCTCTCCAAGCCCCATTCCTCTAAAACTTGTACTAAGAAGCCATGGAAATTTGTACATCAGATGCATACACCTCGGTTGAAGGGTAACGGGATTGATACGACGAGATAAAAACATAGATCTCAAGGAGATGGCCTTCATGCAATCGATCTCTACGCTCACTTTGGCTGCACAAAATATTCGTCATTGACACTAGGAGGCCTTCAGGCAACAACACATGGAAGTAGTCCAAGTCACACGCCAGCTCAGGTAGACAACAGGAGCCCTACAAAAGGAGAAGGCCGATCCCCTAGTAGTCGATGAAGCCAACGGACTAAAGGTAGTTCAGATTGGCAAGTAGTTTGAATAGGCCTCAAACACAAGAGGCTCTCACCATGGATACATCATGCATAGACAACCTCAAACCAGACTTCGAGGCATTGCAACATCGGGCAACTCTGGATCAGCAATAGCATGCTTGGGTCGTAGAAGAGAAACAAGTGCTGGAGCTCCAAGACCAACAACAAGGTGCCCTCATTGCACAACTATATGCAGTTGCCTAGCAACGAGCACAACAAGTTTAAGATCTTCACACGGACCTGCAAACGGCATAGGCATCTTCCCCTTTGGTACGAGACCCAGATCATATCCATTACAGGCTGCAGGAAGCGCTATCCCATGCTTTCACCCTCTGCTTCACAACACGCACGGTCCTCGACACATACGCATACTTTTTACACATACTCACCGCCACACTACTCGCTCGCTATATCCATTTTGAAAATACACTCACATTGCATGACCTCAATGAGGCCTTCCGCCACTCCATAATCCAAGCACATCCCCTACTAGTTATGGCACACTTCCACAAGGATTTAGTCTTGGAAGTAGATATGGATATCCTAACTCTCTGTTACCACCCCATTGTCTATAATTTTATGGCGTGGGGCAGAGTGCTTTGGGAGTCTGCCAACTTTTGATGACTATGCCATTACTAGAATTAGTCAAGCCTACCGCCCTAGAAGACCTCCCCTGCAATCTTGAAATGCTCCCATGAAGTGATGTAGGGGAGCAGTTGCAATGATATCGAAAACATTTTCCACTTCTTATTTAGGGTAGCAAGCTAATGGTACCCACCTACGGGCATCATTGTTCAAAATAATAATATTATACAAGCCTTGCAGAATATGATTTAGAGTAGAATAAGCCAGTTTGATGATTCCCATGTTACCCCACCAAAGTCCATCCCAGTGATATGGACTTAGCTTTTGATCTCTTTTCGACTATGCCACCTCCACCCCCCCCCCCATCACACCTTGACATTACACCTAGCACAAGCCTAAGCTCCACCCTCACTGGCACAGGCCCAAGCATGAACTACTGCACAGCCCTCCACTTCACAGCACAAATCAGGGGACACACAAGAGTAGCCTGTCGATGGAAAAAGACACAAAGATATGGGTACCAAACAATGGTACAATATTCTCAAGACAATGCTCTTCTCCGATCTTGAAGAGACCTACAAAGAAGAGCTAGAGGAAGAAATTGCATAGCAATCCCCAAAGGAATAGGATCAACCCCTGCCACAGGACTCCATGCCCGACCATGATACCTGGTATGAGGCCATAACCTCATTCAGATCGGTCGAGGATGTGACGGATGTGAACAGGTGGAAAGGAAAGCTGCAAAGCTTTCACCTCTCACACAAATACATTATGGAGGTGAGAGCCCTCACAAAACTTATTCAATGTAGCTTCAAAAAAGGGCATCGGGAACATGCTCACGAGAACATGCTCGACATACTCGGGGAGGCTAAACCCGACCAGGTTACAACATTATACCCAAGGTGGACATTGATACAAGTCTCTAGCCTTAATGGAGAATCCCATTTTTTATGTATGCGGCATTTTGGATGACATATTACTGCATGGGGTTGGAATGCTGGATCGACCCTACAATTATGCCAATGCATCGTTGCTAGAGTTGGCCAGATTTTGAAAGGATGTGGAAAGCAGATCCAAAATTCACCTACAACTTTCCACCCTTCAATTTTCCAAAAGTTGGCTCTTCCTTAGCTCTGGATGCCCAGATGGAAGAGCTCAACACGACATTCGCATCCTTCCCAAATCCAACAGTTGTAGCCACCATGCATTTTTTTCGGCTGCTACTACTGATTATTTTGCTAAGGGACCTACTAGCGGTGGGCTTACCCATGGAAGAGCACCACCAATGACTACAAGCACAGATCATGTTCAATCTATTATAAGAAAGGAGCATGTATAAAAGGACAAAAGTTTGACTTTGGTCTTCATTGTGTACTTTCAAGGAATGGAATAGAAGCTCTCTTTTCTCTCATTCGCTTGCATTTAGTTTCCTTGTTCTTTCTTGTGAGTTGTCTTGTGATTGCCACTACTTCCTTACTTCCATCTTTCCTCCCTCATGCTCTCACCCCCCTTCCGTCTCTCTTTTCCCTCTCTTCCGCTTTCCCATGGGATCACTTGCACATGATCCGATAGATGCTTGGGTGACAAAAGCGGATGGTTTGTGCATACGGAGCTCCCACGAGGAGTTGTTCAAGAGCAGAGGCTTCAATGACATTCCCCCAATATCCCCACGACACGTTAGTCACTATTGGAGACTTCACATATCTTTGTGGACATCTTGGAGATTGTGTACTCACTAGCAAATGACACAAGGCACATGTTATCAAGTGCTAGTTCTTGATGTAGGTACTTTGTTACAATGTCCTTGAAGAAAACGTTAGTGTTTGCTAGGTTTTGTTGCAACTAACATCGGTGCTTTAGCAAAACAGTGTGCATTCTTTAGACATGTTAGTGTTGATATACATGAATTCTCGTATGGAGCTCAGAAAGGGAAATATAAACAGCCTATTGTGCACTTATGTGTTGTGTGTTTAGTATGGCATTTCCTTCTCACCATATTCTCTCGTGTGGTGCATTATCTTGTACGCTCTTTGTGAGTACGGCTTTAATTGTATCAAATTTTCTCCTAGCTACTTTTGTGATGTAAGATGTGTAGTAGGCGATTGCTCCATGTGTGTTCAAAACAATATGTACATCTATACTAGGTCGCCACCCCTTTGACAATGTTGGATTGAAGTTGTTAGCATACATGTCCTTTGGATGCCTTTTGAGGAATAGTGTTGGTTTCGAAGGGAAGCACACACACCTAGGATATGTACTCTTCTTTGGTTAAGCTAGGTGTTGTCACTTTTCTCTCATTTCCAAGGCCCGAGGGTGTTGGTCACCTACAATCGTGTCATCGCTCATTGTAGCACACATGCTCACAAGTGTAGCATAGGTCCTCGGGTCATATTCTAGTAAGAGGTATAGGCTAAAGCATGGAAAGCGGTTCTAGCATGCGCTACACATGGATTGATGGAGGTTTTCATCTCCATTGGAGTTCAAGGGTTTAGAAAAGGGTTTTTAGGGTTTAGGAGAAGGATAGGGTTGAGGAAGCTAAGTAAAGGTTCCAGGTTTAGAAGGAGTCTAGGGTCTTTATAGGATTGAGAGAGGGCTAGAGGGTTGAGGAGTGAAGAGCTAGTCTCCTTCACTGATTTAAGGGGTTAAGGGTTTAGAATGAGGTACCAGGGTTCAGGAGAAGGAAGCGAGGAAGAAGGGAGGAGAAGGAGGAGGAAGGAGGAGGAGGAGGGAGGAGGAAAGAGGAGGAGGAAGGAGAAGGAGGGAGGAGAAGGGAGGACGAAAGAGGAGGAGGAAGGAGGAGGAGGAGGGAGGGAGAAGGAGGAGGAAAAGTGGGGAGGAGGAGGAGGGAGGGAGGGAGGAGGAGGAGGAAGAAGGGAGGAGGAGGAGGAGGGAGGAAGGGAGAGGAGAAAGGAGGAGGAGGAGCAGGAGAGGGTGGAGGAGGAGTAGGAGGAGGATGGGAGATTGCAAGGTTAGAGCATGCTATCACAATGACAGAGCATGGACCTAAGGAGAACAAGCACATGAACACCAAAATAAAATTGAACACTGAGCCCCAAAGAGTGGGAGCTTCATTCCATTGAGTGATATGTATACATGTGAGTCCCTGCACTTGTGAAAGTGTCTTTTGGGGTCCCTTCACTCGTGAAGCTACTTGTGAAGCTAATTGTGAAGGTAGCTTTGGGTCCCTTCACTTGTGAAGGTACTTGTGAAGCTACTTGTGAAGCTAATCCTGAAGGTACCTTTGGGTCCCTTCACTTGTGAAAGGACCCCAAAAAGTACCTTCACAAGTGGAGGGACTCATATGTATAAATATCTCTCAATGGAATGAAGCTCCCACTCTTTGGGGTTCAGTGTTCAGTTTCACTTTGGTGTTCATGTGCTTGTTCTCCTCAAGTCCATGCTCCCTCATTGTGATAGCATGCTCTAACCTTGCAATCTCCCATCCTCCTCCTCCTCCTCCCTTTGCCTCTCTCCTCCTCCTCCCATTGCCTCTCTCCTCCTCCTCCTCCTCCTCCTCCTCTTCTCCTCCTTCTCCCTCCCTCCTCCTCCTTCTTCCTCCTCCTCTTTCCTCCTCCCTCCTCCTCCTTGCATCTCCTCCCTCCTCCTCTTTCCTCCTCCCTCCTCCTCCTCCTTTCTCCCTCCTTCTCATCCTCCCTTCTTTCTCTTGAGCCCTGGTACCTCTTTCTAAACCCTTAACCCTGTGAATCAGTAAAGAGACTAGCTTTCCACTCCTCAACCCTGCAACCCTCTCTCAACCCTAGACTCCTTCTAAACCCTGGAACCCTTAGTTAGCTTCCTGAACCCTATCCTTGTCCTAAACCCTACAACCCTTTTCTAAACCCTTGAACTCCCATGGAGGTGAAAACCTCCACCAATCCATGTGATCAACTCTTCTTCCTCACTTAACGCACGCTAAAACCTCTTTCCACACTTTAGCCTACACCTCTCATCGGAATACAACCCGAGGACCTATGCTACAACGAGCGACGACATGATTGTAGGTGACCAACACCCTCAGACCTTGGAAATGAGAGAAAAATGACAATATTTTGGCACCGCTGCCAGGGAGGTTAGCGCCTAGAGCAAAAGTAGATCACGTGTTTGCTTGTGGAAGAAAGGAAGACCTTTGAAAACCACCAAAGATACATCTCTCAAGGCAAAGGAGTATGAGAATCCTTTGAATTATTGCTATATTATGGGATTCGACTTAGTTGCACACTCCAAAATGGGGACTTCCAATAGCACATCAACTACGAATCACAAAAATTAACTCTCTAATGCCCTAATTTTCAGTCACTCCACCTTCTTTCCATCTTCGTTTCCCCCTCAGTTCCACCACACTCCTCAATTTCGTCCATTCCCACCACTTTCCATTCCGTCACCTACTCTTTGCTCCCCCCACATTTTCCTTCATTGCTGCCTTTCCCCTTTTGTTCTACGGTGCCTCCCCTCGGTCCGACTACCATCCTTTTTTTAAAAACAAAAATTCGTTCTTCCATTCCCTTTAGGAATCCCCCCTCAGCCCCTTTGTCACTCATCTTCCCCTCACCTCTCCTCCCCACCCCCTCTACTCTTATTCCCCGCCCCCTTATTCTTTTATTATTATTAATAATTTTATTATTGTTATTATTTTTTATTTTATTTGATTTTATTTATTTATTATTATTATTATTCATTTTTATTTTTTAAAACATCTCTCCCCACCCCTCTCCTCTCATCCCCCGCCTCATTCTTTTTTATTTTTTTATTTTTTATTTTTATTTCATTTTAATTTATTAATTATTACTATTGTTCTTCTTATTATGATTACTATTATTTTTACTATTATTTTATTTTTTATTATTATTAATTTTCAATTTTTTATTATTAGTTTGTTCTATTCTTTAATTCTTATTTTCTTATTATTTTTATTTATTTTTTAATATATTATTTTTAAATAAATTTTTATTTTATTTTTATTTTTTATTATTAATTTTTATTTTTTAATTTAAATTTTCTATTATTATTAGCACCCACCCCCTCTCCTCTCTTCCTATCCCCTTGCAATAGAACCTCTCCCTCACCTCTCGAGCCACCCCCTCACCCCTCCACTCTAGACTACTATTCCCCCCTACACTCGCTATTCACCCCTCGGTTCTAGACTACTATTCCCCCCTACACTCGCTACCCCACCCTTGCTGCTGCCATCTCTCCTCCCCACCCCTCCCTCTCCTCCTCTCGATTGCACCCCACCCCTATCGCTTCTCGCCCTCCATTGACCTACCTCCCCTATCCCCTCCTCTCTAAAGCAGCCCGGCCCCCTCCCCTCCTCCATGCCACTCCTTGCCCATGTCTTCCAACCCCTCCCCTCACCACTCCACCTCTCAATTGTAGCCCATCCCCCTCACCTTTCATTTCCTACTACCCCTCCCCTCCTCTCTCACGGTTTTCTATAGCAGCCCCCCTTTCACACCTCACTCGCCCCCTCCCTTGTGCCTCCTCTCCCTCTCTCCCTTGCCACGCTCTCCTAACCCCTCCTTGTTGCTCCTCGTCTCCTCTGCGTCTCTCCCTTGCCATGCTCTCCTCCCTCTCCCTTGACTCAAGTCTTACCTCTCCTCTACACCCCCTCACTCGGCTCTCTCAGCCCCCCCTCACTCCATTCCTCTCGACCTCTCACTGCAACCCTACCCCTCACCTATCTTCCCTCCCCCCTCACGCCTCTTTTCAGCTCTCAACAGGACCCCATTGCCTCTCTTCCCTCCCCTCTCAACCCTCCTCTCCACCTCTTCTTGCCCCCTCCTATCTATAGTCGCCCTCTCATGCCTACACCACAACCCCGCTCCAATCACCCTCCTACTGCCCATTCATCATGCTGTCATTCTATCGAGCTAGGCCCATTAGGAGGAGCGTCCATTAAACTCGGAGGCTCGCCACCACTCTGCTGCCCATCCCATGATCCCCCGTTGTGCCACCACCAACGGAGCAGGCGCCTTCACTGCCCCTAATGGCCTCTATCACCATCACCCCTCCAAGCCTTTCTAGCCGGCTGACGCCTTGCTAGCATAGCTTTTTCACCCCTTCTCCCTGCTCCCTAGTAGCACCACCACCTCATGCCCGCTCCTTCTACCAAGGACAAGTCAAAACCTAACAAAACCCTAACCCTAACAACTCATTAACCCTAACCTAACTAACCTTAGCCTAACCACAAGTTGTAGCCTTAGGTTAGTACTAACCAACTATAGTTAGTCTCTCTAACCTAACCAAAGTAATTTCAAACTAACCTTAGCTTGGTTAGAATAACACCAGGTTAGCAAACTTAACCAAGGTTAAATTTAAATAACTAGGTTGTGATTGGCTAGACTAACTAAACTGTCTAACAAAACTAAACTTAGTTAAGCTATTTAGATAGATTTAGTTGCCACAAGACTAGGGTTCATTCACACCTTGTCTTAAGGTTAAAATAGATTTACACATGAACTTATAGGCCAAGGACCCCCAAAATGCTCTCATTTCCACCCCCATTTTTGACTCATCATAACTTGTTCATTTGTGAGGCCCAAACTGGACCTTGTCAAAGCCCACCTTTCACACACCTAAAAGAGCATGTTTTGCATGAATTTTTCAAAACGTTTGAGATGATTTTGGGCATCATTTCCAAGGCCAATCATTGCACTGAATGCAAGCACATTTTGACAAAAAAATCATCATAACATTTAGTAGTCGTACGTTTAGAATTGTGTGTAATCTTCACCAGCAAATTTGGCTATTCAAAGGCAATGTCTGTACAACATTCTTGAAGATTTTTGGGCAATTTTGCTAAGGTATTACTCAAAGGGCAACACTACACTGACAAATTGTTTCATCAGCGATTGAAGAACTTCAACATCTAGACCCAATGAGGTCATCGAATCTTCATCAACACATTCTTTAAGTGCTCAATCTGACAAATTTGGTGGCACCAAACAATGGTTCAAGGCTCATATATAGATAAGCTGACATTTCAAGCATTCTACTGATCCACTGAATTATCTGGTCAATGTAACTAAGGGTCAACCAATAGTGAAGCACGATTATTTCTACAAGCTAAAAAATACTATCATAGAGAGAAATATGCCCCTAACGGAGCACTAGTTATTCAAAAGTTTTGTCAAGGGCTTGCATGAAGAAATCAAAGAGCAATTGGATTACTATGACTGCAAAACTATAACAAAGGTATATGATGCTGCAATGATGATTTAAGAATCAATTGAGAAGGATCGGGAAAGGATTGAAGCAATATTAGAAAGACAAGCTTCCAAATTGAATAATGACACAAGTGCAGTCGGCTCTAACTCCGCTGATGCACATAGTGCAAAGCTTATAGAATCATCAAACACACTGGACAATAACGAGGGCAATTTAGCAATGGTTTCAAGAGAAACCCCCTATCACTAACATGTGCACAATGGAAAGTCAATGCACAAGCAAAAAGAAAAAAAAGAAGATAGGAGCTAAGAAAGGTAATGTGAATGTGCAATCAACTGATGACCCAAAACCAACCCTCACAAAAGCTGATTGCACAAAGAGGGAAGAAATCCAAAGCATTACACCAAAAGGTTATAACAATGTCTCTTGGGTGATGCAAACCCAAAGTGTGGCATTCAAGAACCTATCGATCACCAGGGCTCTTCAAGTGCAACACTTTTGCATGAAAATGATGAGCAAATCATCCTCTGTGATAAATCTCAAAGATGGGTGCCAACCATGGAAGCAAAATTACATAAGGGCCATGCACCAAAGGATTTCCCAAAGACAACTACAAAGGTACAACCGTTGGCCCCACTCTCTTATCAAAACCCTCAAAGACCTACTCTTGACACATTCAAGAAGGGAGAACAACAAGGAATAGCCCCACTACAAGATCTACAACAAAAGGTTGTTTTCGAAAAGCTTGTGCAACTAGTGCATGAATTTCAGAATACTTGGCAACAATAGGTGACACAATTCACGGATCAACTACAACAAGTGCAGGATCAAAAGAACAACCTTACTTCATGCTATGCAAAACAAAACAATGAGATACAAGAGTTAAAAGAGGAGTTCATTAAACGCTAGCATTTGATAGCATCCCATATCAAAGATCGACACAATTTGTCAGACTTCAAAAAGGGAGAGTCAACAACATCAAGACAACAAGACGACTATCAAGTCAAGATGTGTTCAACAATAAAGATCATAGAAGACTCCAAAGAAAATCAATCTGAGTCAAATGGAAACCAACAAAATGCCAACATGAGCCATCAAAGAGAAAGAAAATGGTCCTTAACCAACAATGAGCATTCCTACAATCAGATGCAATCCAAATAGACCAAAAAAACATCTATCTGGGTACAAAAGAAAGATGTGCACTACTTTGTATCCAATATATATATCAACACTTGGATAGAAGTTTAAAGTGGGCATGGATCCCCAAAAGATGCATCATGCAAGTTGAGAATTCCCTTGCCCCAGGAAAACTTGTAACTCTTAATAAACCATGCAATGTGCTAAAAGAAGTATGGGTACCTCAATGATAGTGTGTAGAGCCTACAAGGAGTGACTCTATTACAACAAAAATAGGGCACACACTAGTCATGAAGTCATTGGTTACAGAAGTTTCTCAACATAAAGAGCTACAGCCATCCCAACCACAACTGAAATGCTTTCAATGCGTGAAGAGAATCAAACCCAAGGGATCGAAGGCAGAGCAGATACAAATCTACATAGATAGACAAAGCTCCTCTTACTACCTCTAGGCTCGATGATGAAGCCTTACAGCGCCATGTCAAACCACAAATAATTACAAGGTTTATCATCCATGGCAACAACGATTAAAATTTGCAGATATGATTCTCTCAATTTTGCACCTAAATAGATAGGTTAGGTCCATATACACATGCACAAGTTTTTCCACTTCAGACACGATAGATGCACAAATAAATCCCCATTGAAGAGGAAAGGCACCAATATGTCAAGCACTCAATCTAAAAATCAAGGCACAGTCCCCAGATGTCCTTAGGTGAATAGATGTTCATATTGGATATCTGCTTTAGGCAGCACTAGACACACAAAAAGCTCCAAGATTGCACTTTCATAGTCCTTAGGTGATAATAGGAAGTTGATATGAGCACCGCATGTGATATTAATGCAAATGAGTACAAAACCAAGTATACTCAAAGTTATTTACATGGTCAATACCAAAAGTTTGCCCATGGGCTCCAAATCCATACATGCAAGTCCAAATCCTCATCATTGACAACCTCATCCTTTTCTCTCTTACCAACATTCCTCTTGGTAAACAATGATCAAATGTGAAGATCCAAGGAAACATACATTCTATATAAATAGAATACATCCAGTAAAAGAGTATGTTTTTGTAAGCCAAATTTGATGCCAAACAATGTAATCAAACACAAGGCATTGCAACATCTACATACCATGTACAAGACAAAAAAGAGAAATGCCAAGCATTTTCAAAAGAAAAATTAGGTACACATTGTATTCAATACCCTCAACATCAAGTACCAACATTGTAAGACATCACTGACCTACAAATTCTTTTTGTGCAATCTACAAGAGAAGGGGAACTTTGCACACACTCAACAACAAGCCAAGGATTACTTGAATGAAAAAATCACATCAAGGTACATTATACCAACCCCAACAACCAAACAACTTCATGCAAGGAACATAGTTCAAAAAAGCATCGAATACCTGAGGATGGGTAATCAAATTGGTTTGGGGGAATGTTCACTGTGTGGCAACAAGGGCCAGAAATACAGTGTAGAGCAACAAAGATGAGGTCGGTGTGTGTGTGTGTGGAATAGTAGCAAAGTTCTTCTTGTAATATCATGAGCTTGAAAGATGGTTTGAGGAATCTAGTAAGGATAGCCAAAATCCTCTCTAGAAAAAATTCAATCATACTTGTAAAATCAAGATCTACAGAGAGAAATACTAAAACTAGAAAGAGAAAGGCTAAAAGCCTTCACTCTTTGAGGTATCTTCACAAGTGAAGGGACCCAAAGGTACCTTCACAAGTGAAAAGACCCACAGGTACCTTCACAAGTGAAGGGTCCCAAAGGTACCTTCACGAGTATCTTCACAAGTACCTTCACAAGTATCTTCACAAATAAAGGGACACCCAAAGGTAACTTCACAAGCGAAGGGACTCACATGTATAAATATCTCTCAATGGAATGAAGCTCCCACTCTTTGGGGTTCAGTGTTCAGTTTCACTTTGGTGTTCATGTGTTGTTCTCGTTGGGTCCATGCTCCCTGATTGTGATAGCATGCTCTAACCTTGCAAATCTCCCATCCTCCTCTTCCTCCCTTCTCCTCTCTCCTCCTCCTCCTCCTCCTCCCTCCTCCTCTGCTTCCTCCCTCCCTCCTCCTCCTCCTCCCCCCTTTTCCTCCTCCTTCTCCCTCCCTCCTCCTCCTTGCTCCTCCTCTTTCCTCCTCCCTCCTCCTCCCTCCTTCTCCTTCCTTGTTGAAGGCATAGCTCCACCCACGAGAGCACTAACCATGGGATAGCTTAAATACACCTCTGGTAAGAGGGAATCATTAGAACAAGGTAGTGGGGATCATTTTGTAACTGTAGGGACAGTTGTAACTGTCCCTAATAGCACTCCTTAGCAGCTTGATCCACCACATAATGTTTTTGACTAGGACTGTTACATTTTGAAACTTACTGTTGCCTTACAACAGTCGGACTGATATCAGATGGCTATAAAAACTTGTATCAGCTCCTATTGAGAGTATGAGTTGTTGAGTTGATGTATTCTCTATCAAAACATAATATATAAGAAGCATACTACCTTTTGCAAGATTTCCTCTTTGTCCTTTTTACATCTCGTGATAGTCTTTTATAGTCCATCCTACTGTTGTCTGACTATACTGTCTGACTATACTCTGACTACTGGCACCTTATTGTCAGGAGTGGAGATGTGTTTGTGTTTTTCACTTGCCTGAAGGCACTTTGAACACTATTGGCGATCCTGTCAACGTTCCTATCTCGAATTACCGTTGTTTGCTAAATGCACAACAACAACCACTGTCAATTACGATGTGAAACAACAAACAGAGAAACATCCAAACAACAACTCCAAAAAACATCAAGCTCACAATTTTGTCATAGGATTGCACATGTGTGTACAAATCTGGCAAATATGCCCACGATTACAAACGGCATTAGAAACCACATACGGTAGCAAATGTCAAAAAATATAGGAAAATCTATACTAGTGAATACACTCGTAGAGGAGGATCTCTAAATGCTACTTCAGCATATGTGCATATCCCTATTAAAGGCACTAATCCAAAAAGGAGAACTTGGACTAGATTGTATGCAAGTTATCATTCAGCGGCAACTATAGGAACCATGGTTTGAATCCAACAAGCGTGTCAACAGTCAAAAGATAGTTGACAGTCGCTCCTATTGGAAAAGCGATGTACGGCAGCAACATCAACAACGCACCAAAACAAGCACAATACATCACAATCGGCAAAGAAGATCACAGCATCAACATTACACTTCTAGTGTTAGAATAGCACGCAAAGCTGAGCTGACAACAACGCATTTCTACCACCATTTTCCTTTCATGGAACAACTAGCTCATGTCGGATAGCTTCGAAGAGGAAACGTCGCCTCGCCATATCGGTATAGCATATTTTACACAAAATAGAGCTCGGGTAGAGGCTGCTTCCCAAACAGATGATCCAGAGGATATCTTTCACAACCCTGATTATATTCCTAGTGGAACAAGTTCCTCTAATAATTCCGTACATAGCCAGGAAGTGCATGAAGCAAAAACTGAGCTAGAAAGATTGATACTCTCCACTCCAACACAGGAATTACTCCAAAGGACACTTACCACTAATATTGCAGCCAGTGTCTTTGTGACTGCAAGGAAGCAATTGAATTTCAACCCTCTCCCACCACCCCCAAAGAAGAACAAAAAGAAGCCTATCAAAGTTCAAGTTCAAGCTCAACCTCAGCACAAAATGCATAACCGATTGGTCAAAGCTGCAAAGTTTATCGACAAGAAAGGTCAAGATTTTGACAGCCATGTTGGGCAATTTGAGACAAGGTGGATAGCTAGTGGGTTTGGACAACTGCCAGATGAGACCAAGAAAGAGCAATTTGCTGCGACATTCAAGGGTAAAGCAATGAATTGGTTTATGTAGTATGGTATTGCACGATTTAGCACATGATGAATTAAAAATTGCTTTCTTAAGTCATTTTAGAAAAGAGAAAACACCATAGGACATTTTGAAAAAGCTAAGAACAATGAAACAAAAAGATCTCATGGTTGAGGACTATTCACAGATGTTTAGAAACCTCAATAGAAGGCTAATAGCAAATCAAAGACCTACCGAGGAGCAACTAGGAGACTATTTCTTCAAAGGAATAAACAAGGAGTTGAGAACTGCATTAGCTGGCAAGGACCAGCTTGGAGGAGCAAATGATTTTAACAATATGGTGGAAGCTGCTTAGAGAGCAGAGAGAAGACTTGGTACATCATCAAAATCCAAGAAAAAAAAGAAACGCCATTCAGATTCAGATACAGACACAGATAGTAAAGCAGAGGAAGATACAGATGAGGAAGACGACTCATTAGAATATGATGAGGATGATGAGGAATACTCAAAGAAAAAGAAGAAAGACAAAAAGCAAAAGCTGAAAGAAAAGTCCATAGCAAAAAAGACAGCAGAGAATATCTCCAAGTTGGAGAAGATGATTAAAGACTAGCTACTACAAAGCTTAAAGTCACCCCCACAACAACAAAAAGTTCCATGCGAATTCTGCAAAAAGGATAATCACAACAAAGAAAGATGCTGGTACAACCCCAACTACAGAGGCAGAGTACCACCTTACATTCAACAAACAACAGAATTAAGCACCAGCAATACCTGCTAATCAAATAGCAATAGCAAGACCACCACAACAAAGATATCAGAATGCAGCTCCAAGAAAGGCCGAATCAACAACCATGGGGGAACTAGCAGCAGCAAAGGCAAATGCAAGACCAAGCTTGCACCTACTGTGGTATGGATGGCCATAGGCAAGGCCCACCCTATGAGCTTTGGTGCAAGCACAGGGAAGAGAGAGGTATACCCATCATTCAATATGATGAAAGAAACAATCAAAATCATCAGCAACAACCTCCTCCAGGAGTACATATGGTCTATCTCGAGCCCATCCATCAGGAGTAAAACTACAATAATCAATACAATCAAAGAAATGTTCAGGCTTTGGCAGTTACAAGATCAAAGAATACAAAGCCACTACTTGGGCTAGGAGATGCCCCAAGGGAAACAGCCAGGCCAATGAACTGGCCAAATCAAACTGAGACAAGAAACAAAGCATTGCAACAAGTACTACAGAACAACGCATCACAAGATGTCAGAAAAGAACAATGGAATAACAAAAACAAAGGGATAATGTAGTATCAATAGATTTGCCGACAACAGAGTTCGCCTGTACACCACAACAAAGCAACAATCATGCTACAAATTTACAATGCAGTGGCAATTCATCAGGATAGTTTCCAAAAAAGATCCCACATCCACAAAATACTTAATCAAGTCAAATTTTTGCTCTAGAACAGAAAACAAACTTTCAAGTCGAAATAGCATCGGAGTTCCCAGAATTAAAGAATACAACTGAACAACCAGAACTAGGGCCTATGATCTAGGCCAAATCAACTCAAGGTAGTAAAGCTACTACTACAAAAGCCCAAGAGATGTAGCAAGACACTAGCATTCAAAATGAGGACAACACACTCTTTTGAGTTAATGGACTCCAAGGTACAAATAGAAGAGTCACCTCCAACACAAGCTCAACAACCAAGTAATGATGAAGAGGAAATTCATGATATTTACTCCTCAACAGTTGAAGATGTTGACTACCAAGTACCACTCATTGATGTAGACTACAAAAGGCAGAGAATCCTAGACGTATTGGTTAATGGAGGCTCAGGTGTCAATATCCTCTCAGAAGATTTATTCAAAAAATTTTGCTGTAATGAATTGGTTCCAGCTCCATTCCAGGTGAGGATGGCTGACCAAAGGAGAATTCAACCTCTTGGAATCCTGAGAGGGCAAGAGATTACAATCATGGGACTCACATTCACAATCACATTTGTAGTACTCCAAATGGAGGAAAAAGATTCTGCTCAATGCTTTTGGGTAGGCCATGGTTAAGAGCTGCCAAGGTCAAGCAAGATTGGGGCTCAGAGAGAATCACTATCAGGAAAGGGAAAAAGAAAGTTAAAATCAACTTATCCTCCAGAAGGTGTTTTCCAAGAAAAACACCGCCATTGGAAGCAGAAGGAATCAATATGATTCCAAATTTTGATGAAGACGAAGAAGAAATTTTCCTCAGAAGGAATCCCACTGTTTATCCTATTTTTGAGATTGATGTTATTAAAATTATTGATCAATATACTAATTCAAATCAGCAAATACCACATTCCAACACAGATCCAATTGCTGCCGCAAAGAACAAAGTCGAAAACTAGTCGGAGCAGGTTTTCACAGAAAAAAAATACAACAGAAGATACTGATGCAAACAAACATGATACACCAGAGGACATCACTTCTAAGTCAACAGAACAAGCAATCATGGAGGCAGAAATACAGTTTGAGGAACATATGCAAAAAAGTGCAAGAGTTAGGCAGGATGACTTGGAGGAAATGAACTTGGGAAACAATGACAACCCACAAACAGTCACGGTAAGTTCAAATCTCTCTCCACCTTTTAAAATGGCACTCAAAGAATTACACTGATATGAAAGGGGTAGATCCTAAATTCTACCGACATAGAATCAATCTAAAGACTGATGCAGTACCAATCATACAAACCAGATATAGGATGAATCCAAATTATGCCAAGCTGGTCAAAGAAGAGATTGACAAGCTATTAAGAGTTGGTCTCATATTTCTTGTAACACATGTCACATGGTTATCTCCTATTGTCATTGTTCCAAAGAAAAATGGGAAACTAAGAATCTATGTAGACTATAGAAAGTTAAATGTAGCCACTATCACTGACCCATTCCCATTACCATTTTGTGATTCATTACTTGATGTTGTAGCTGGACATGAAATTTACAGCTTTTTGGATGATTTTAGTGGGTACAACCAAATCAGAATGGCTCCAGAAGATAGAGATAAAACTACTTTTGTCATAGAATGGGGTGTGTTTGCATCAAATGTGATGAATGCCCCACCTACTTTTCAAAAATATATACAAGAAGTATTTGCAGAGTACCTCACATCTTTCATGAAGGTATTTTTGGATGATTTCTCGATTTTTGGAAAAATGGTGGAACACTTAAATTACGTAGCACTATGCTTTGCTAGATGCAGATTTGCTGGTCTCAGTTTAAATCTCAGTTTAAATCTAGCAAAGTGTGCTTTTGTTGTTAGTAGACATATTATCTCACAACAAGTAATGGAGATTGAACCTAACAAGGTTTTACACTTAAAGATTTCTAGGCCAAATCAAATGGCATTGCAGATTTCTAAGATACCTTGTAGATATTTGTTATCCTCTCACAAAGCTAATTAGAGATACAGAACCATTCCTTAGGGGAAGTCCTCAAGAAGATGCATTCAGCATTTTGAAAAAGATGCTCATAGTGGCACCTATCCTACAACCCCCTGATTGGTCTCTTCGTTTTGAAGTATTTGTGGATGCCTCAGATTCAGCAGTTGGTGTAGTACTAATGCAATAGAAAACACCAAAATGGTTCTGACCTGTGTACTATGCAAGTAGGATCTTAAGCAAACATGAAAGAAACTATGCAGTTACAAAAAGAGAGGCACTTGGTATGATTTATGCATTGCATAAGTTTAGACATTATTTATTGGTTATTAAGGTGAATTTTCATGTTGACCACTAGGCTTTGATTTATTTGGTAAATAAACAACAACTAACAGGAAGGCTGGATTCTTTTGTTACAAGAGTTTGATTACATTACAGTGCATAGACTAGGAAAACAGCATGCCATAGCTGATTATTTGAGCAGACTCTAGTCAGAAGAAGCTCCAACTGGCATCCCAGATGAACTCCCTGATGCAGGTATATTTATGGTAAGAATAGAAGAACCACCAAACTATATGACAAGATCTTATTTTTCCTTACTGATGGACTAATTCCAAAAACATTGAGTAGGGATCAAAGAAAAAAGTTAGTATTGCAAAGCAGACCTTTCCTTATCATTGCTGGAGTATTGTACAAAAGAGGTATTGACCAGGTCATCAGAAGGTGTGTCCAACACCATGAGCAAAAAGCTGTGCTAGCAGAGGCACATGGAGATCCAGCAGGAGGCCACTTCTTAAGTGATATCATGGGCTAGAAAATCTTGTAGGCTGGATTATGGTGGCTCACAATATTAAAAGATGCACACAATTATGCCAAATCGTGCTTGTCATGTCAAAGGGGTGACACCAATGGATAGTGACAGAATGCCACATCAACCCATTCTTCCATTAGGACCTTTTCAAAAGTGGGGATTGGAGTTAATTGGACCAATCAAACCTCCAGCCAAATTCTCAGGTAATCAATATATCCTTGGTGCTACTGATTATTGCACTACATGGGTTGAGGTTGTAGTATTGAAGGTATGCAAAGCTAGAACAATTGCACATTTTTTGTATCACAATATTGTAACCAGATTTGGTGTTCCCAATTGAGATTGCATCTGATAGAGGAACCCATTTCATTAACAAAGCCATTAGAAAAATGTCCAAGATGCACATGATGTTGCACAAAAAATCCACATCATATTACACACAAGCCAATGGATTGGTTGAAAGCTCCAACAAGCTCATGAAAAAAGTTTACAGAAGAACAATTGCTGATCACCCACAGGATTGGGATCAGCATTTAGATTCAGTGCTTTGGGCACTCAGGACAGCACACAAGGTGGCCACAGGGTTAACACCTTTCAGGCTGGTGTATGGTTGTGAAGCAGTGGTACCCATGGAGTTTGTTGCCTCAGAGTAACGATGGACAACAAACTTTCACCAGAAGACTTCATCAATGCTAGGTTGAAGCAACTTTTACAATTGGATGAAGATAGATTGGCTAGCTCTCATACAACTGACATTATTCAGAGAAGAAGAGCATCCTAGATCAATAGAAATATTAAATTCAAGCTTTTCAAAAAAGGAGACTTAGTGTTGATGTTCAACACTAAACTGGGCAAAATGCCAGGTAAATTCAAATTAAGGTATGATGGCCCATTCAGAGTGATTGATACCTATGAGCAAGGAACATTTTTGTTGGCAGACCTACATGGCAACTCCTTTGAAAAACCAGTCACAATGGTTTTCGACTAAAGCCTTACATTGGCCCTGATCCCACACAGGCGAAAATTAACACAATCTTACTGTAGAACCCATCTGAGGTACACAGTTATTCGGTCTTTGTTTCAACCTATCTACTCACTAATAGGGTATCATGTAGCTTTCCAATGAGGCCTTCAAAGATAAATACAGTACAGATGTCTGACAACTCTCAGAATGATCCTAGCCAGCAATCACATGAACAGCAACTATGAGTATAGTCCGACCCAATTTTGCTAACAATGCAGTAGAGATATGGCCACACTTTGAATACAGTTCACGTATACTCAAATTACCCTACAAAAAACAAGTGTGATGTTGCAAGTGAGAAGATCAAGCCACAAGATCAAGATGCGATGAGTTATACTCCAATGATGTTCCAACATGTTTTCAACCAAAGTCCAACAAAACCAACAGAGAACTCCGCCGCCGTTCCGACAGGGACCACACTATGCCAATCCGACTCTGATCCACTGCACATGTGCCGCATGTGCCTTTTTTGCCTTTTTGGAATCCGACCAAGGTCCGACACCTTGTTCGCGTGTTCAGTCTCGCATCCGATCTGCCACCCCAGTCCGACATACGTCCGACCATTGTGTCCGCCCCCTATTCAACCCTACAGTCTAACTTCGATTCTCCACAGGCATCGCAGCAAAGTCCGACTACGCTACGCCTATCTAACCTCACTCCACCCTCCGTCTACCAATTCACAGAACACACTGCTCTAGCCATACCGACCCGACAACACCCGTATGTACATAGCATCAACTGTACAAAAATCGAAAAGGCAGCTCACACAAACTACGCCCTCACCATGAGGAGGAGCATCATCACCGACCCAAGCCTTACCGACCCTATGATGCACACTCATATAAACAAGGAGGGATGGGAGGTGGATTATACACACACCCAATCGCTGCTTCATACTACCAGTCTAGCACATGCGACACTCCCAGTGAATCTCCAGACAAGCCCAGTGAACGACAGCTTTCGCACACAAGCTTCCCTTCAAATGGCTCCCAAACACAGTTTGCGCCTTACAACTCCCTTGCCTTCCGAAACATAGGATTCGTCACTTGAGCTCCTTCACCGAGCTGCTTTACTAGACGACGAGATGGGTAGAAGCAAAAAGTCCCTGACTCCAGCCAAAAAGAGCCCTCGCACAAGCCCAAATGGGGAGAAGGCGATTCTCATCACAGAGAATGAGGAGACCGAGTCTGATGATGAACCCCCCCCAACCACCACTAAAGAAGCAGATTGTGACTGCCAGTTTCGCAAGCTTCAAAGTTTCTCTAGACCTCAGCAAAAACAAAAAATGGTTAAAGAAGATAGGCCTACTACAATATGCAAGTGTACCATGGACATCCTGGAAGGCCCCGCAGGATCCTCTCGCACAATATGAAGCGTTCCAAAATTCAAGAGGTATTTTAAGCAACAATCTCATGGTGACACCAGAGATTATCTCCAAAGTTTTTCAAAAACCTTTGATTAGAGAGGAAGTTGCCTACAAGAAAGATGTCGATAGTGAGATGCATAAAGAATTTGGACCGCCTGAAACACAGAAGAATTATTTCTTTGTGAGTAATGTACAAGATACAGGCCGCCGCCAACAATTGGTATGGTACTTAGAGAGAATGCAGCTGTTGGTGAAGCCCAACACAATGAGCCGACATTCATATGCAATACTCCATGCAGCAGAAAAGGGCACACAAATCAGCTGGGCTCACCTATTGCATACACGTCTCATGGGGGAGATAGCAAAGAAAGATGAGATTTCCCAATTTTGTTTTCGAGGACGTAAACCATTCTTAAGGGGAAGGGAATGTTACATCAACCATAATTGCGTAAATTTGAGGCGGGAGACCAAGAGGGCTTGACATTGCAACAACGGACATGCAATTAAGGCCTAGGCAAAATAGATCTAGCATTCAGAGGGATGCCAAGAGAGGTTAAAAGGGTAAGGGCCTTGGAAATGACACTTGGCATCATAAGGAGTGCACTGGGCATGGGGGAGACTTCTAGAGGCTCCACAAAGGTAAGAGAGAAAACAAGGAGTACTCTGGTATGTCATGGTCAGGTGGAATTGTACAAGAACAAGCCCTCTGAGTCGTATCCCTCATGGTAAAGTCTTCAAACTCCTTGGTATCCTGATGGGTTTTGGTATCACCATGAAAGACAGATGGGACTGGGACTAAAAGGATACCTAAGGTCGAATGGACTTTTTGCACTAGGCCCAAAGAGGAGGGAGGTCTAGGGGTGGTCAACATAAACATGGCAACATCCAAATTAGCATCAACGTGGACTATCAAAGTAATACTACATCGTGAGGAAGATTGTGGGCTCAGCTTCTTTCCAAGCACTTTGCTAGTGTCCGCCCCACAAGAAACTCGAAGTGAAAAAACTACCTTGTGCTCTCAGCGTTATGCTACCCTGAACCTTGTTCATCAAAGGGCAATCATCTATAGAAATCCGTGTGGACTGCATATGAACTTTTTAAACCGCAGATAGTGTTCTCTGGGAAAGGCTCCTTCATGATGCTAGACTCCATTTGGGTTTGAGCAATCCATGGATGAAGACTTTGAACTAGGAGGGAGGATGTTTAAGAAGGGGCTGAAATCTCAAGGTGAGTGTAATGGTACTCTCACTAAAATGGTTACACCGCATTTGAGAAGGATCTCCCTATAGGACCCATGTAAATCCAAAAGCCTTCAAGAAAGAGAGCCATCACTACGTGTCAATTAGGACTCTTGCAATCTCTTCGGCTTCCCTCAGTCTCACTCTTGCCCTCACTGTCCTCACGGCGAGTCAGCCTGTCAATTCCACGGTGCTCTAGCTCAACCTCGATCTTTCACCAATCTTGGCCTCTCTGTTCCAAGAGTATTTCCCTGGGTTTTTTTGCATCAACCGCTATAGAAGCTACTTCAAGCATATCAGACCTGCTAGAATGAGCGCTTGACTACCTGCCTGCTATCATTTTCTTTGACACCATATTCCGTGTTTGACCTCTGCCAATCATGACCCGTATCAACAAGAGCATCTTTTGAGCGCTTTCTAGATTCGTAGGGATTAGGCTTGAGCTTTGAACATGTTGGCGGCAATAAATATGAATGCCTGAGGAAGAGTTTGAGTGAACGGGGTAAGTAATCTTGGCACCAGCTCTCGGATGTGGAGGTGGAGCCATACTCAGAGGGCAGGTTCGATGGAGCAAGGACAAGGCGCCTCCTCTGTGGCTCTTCACAAACTTGCTCTTTCCTCGCCCAACTAGCTGCATCTACGCTCACCTCTTGGTCTGCTGCTGGTCGCCTCAAGCTCGTGACTACTATAGTTGAAGCTTCAAGGTTATTCCACGCCTTGCTTATGCTCTATTCGACTCCACAGTTATTCAACGCTTCTTCTGGACATTCCTTGCAATACTATAGACCATTGCGGCTATCTTCAAGTTTTAGAGATCACTCCTTGCTCTAATTCCATCTGCTAATGCTTATACTACCGTCTAAGCTTAGCCTGGCTTTTCATTTTCACCAACTTGAGATGCTCTTCTTGAAGCAATCTTTCTGCAATCTTCATTGAGCTCCTTATTTTATCATCGCAATTCCCTACACAAAGACTCGAGCTTCTCCTTGATCAAAAACCTTTTAGCTAGTTCCACAGAAGCAATGTTAGCTCATTCTGATGGCATAGATTGAGAATTCCATCTTCCAGTGTGGTAACATAAATGCCACCTTCTATCTCCCTGTCTTTATCCTCGGGCTTTGATACCAAAATGAAGATAGAATGCACACAAAACACACAAACAGAAGAGAAATGCTCATGAACTATGCTCTTTCATTTATGGGGGAGAGAGCCACATTACTTCACTTAGGGCCTATTCCCATTGCCAGTTAGGGAGCACTCATTAAGGCTCTTAAAGGAGTGTCCACATTAGTGTGCATTCCCATTAGCATTTTTAGAATGTAGTTAAGTTAAATCTCCTAAATGCCGTTAAAAATGTTTGTAAATTTAACCCCTTCAAAATAGGTACTTTAAGGACTTTTAAGAAGAGAAAGAAGTTGGAATGTGAAAATTTAATGGTTAACTTAAGGTGAGCAGTGGGGATGATACTTTAAGCAAGATTCTTGTTAAGAAAATTTCATGTTCAAGATCAACTCGAAACGATACAACATGGGTACTCATTTCAAAGGACTTGAAAAGAAGAATCCATTGTGATCTTAACTTTAAAGAACTGACTTTGGATCGATGAGATAAACCATTTTGTACAAAAAATGCCCGAAAGTTTTATTTAAGACCACTTAGTACATTTAATAATGGGTTACCAATGGGAACATAATTTCCATTTTAAGGTTAACTTTAACTTAACAGAACCATGGAATATTTTTTTAGTACCACGGTATGCCTAATTCCATTGTTTGGAAAGAGGCAAACAACCTCGATCCCCACTACTCCTGTGCAGATTCAATAACCTATTGCCCATTGTCCCACGTTCTCGAAGCAAGTCACCACTATAAGAGCAAATATTTCTCCGATATGCTTTGCTCGTTTTCTTTTTTTGGGTGCAAGTTAACATGGGAGTTGTTACAAAGATGTGGGCTTTACGACCAATATGCAAAAATATGATTATGACTATTAACATCCACGTAATATGTGAGTATCTTATCCTTTCACGAGACTTATTCTCGAAACTTATATTCTTGGCGTTATATTCTTGGTGCCTAGGGAAGGGCTTGTTCTCTCGGATTATAACTCTTTGGGGAAGGAAGCGCGCCGCCTCCTTGCCCACACTATGTGTGGTTATAATAATTATATATTATATATTATCATACGAATATTTTCAATTGCTCGTCCATTCAAAACTACATGTTTTCAATCTGAATTCTTACAATATTCCTTCTTTTGATGCAAGGGAGCAAGGAAATCCAAGCTAGATGCCAAATCAAAAGAAATCGGCGCCTTTATTCATATGATTGTAGTCCATGTGACAATATTGTATAGATTGCAATGAGGATCGGTTATTATGAGCTCTTGTGAGTATCGTCTTATTCATGTATTTGTTGGGTTTCAACTCCCAAAATGCACAAACAATATGGGCATCACCAAGTCAATAATAAATTAGTTTGTTGGGTTTCAACTCCCAAAATGCACAAACAATATGGGCATCACCAAGTCAATAATAAATTAGCACCTAAGTTGATAAAATGCTAATGTAGAGTTTGTACCGTTGTGCTCTATGAATGAACAGGTTGCGTGCAGCAAATCTAGTGCTTAAAAAGCTATTGGATGTGGGATTAAAAGGCTATTGGATTTGAGTAGAGAATCTGGACGTGTGGTTGGAGGAGAGGAGGCACACACAAAGTTGCATCATCATCATCATCATCATCACCCAGCAATGGCGATCCTCTACACTTCGTATGCCTCATCACGCCCATTTTTCGAAGGCTCCGTTGCCGCATCCTCCCGCATCAATCGACCTTCCATCCCCACTGCTAGCGCCTCCACTTCCTACCAGAACGACGATGCCCAAGAAGACGATCAGATTGTCAAATTCAGACCCCTCAGACGACGGCAGCGTTGGCAATGGTCCAAAGGCGATGCTCCCGGCGAGTACGGCGGCCCTCCCCTCGACTTCCGGATCAGACGTATGTGGGGAGAGGCTGTCAAGGATCCTATCGTCTCCACCGACGATTACATTTGGAACAAAGATTGGCAGAGTCATTTGTTAGCTCCCAAATCAAAGGAGCCTCCCGCTCCAGCCTCCACGGTATCGGGATCTCGACATTCCGAACAGAGTGGGCGCTTCACGTCACTCTTTTTCGCTTTAGCAATTCCTATTTCCGTTGCGTCTTACTCCGTTCACTTGCGCACAGGAACAACAAGATGGAGCCGGGTTTCTAAGCCTCAACCGAGCAATCGCGCTTGATAGGTCCGGACTTTCGTTTGCCGTTTTGATACCACACTTAATAGCATTGCACTTTGTATTCATCATCGCTCATCCTGCTTGACTTTGGACTGCCAGCATCGATGTGGATCTAAGCAAGGAATTATTGAAGCCTGTGAAGTCTGTTCCTGAAGTGCAAGTAGAGGCTATCCTCACAGATGAGGTATACTAAAGTCCAGCTCTATACTTTATCTACTGCTTCATATGGTGTGCCTTTTGCTTTCAGACATTTAAATGAGCTTCTCGCTGTGGCCTCGCTTTGAAAAAAAAGACTACCAAGCAGGATAAACCACGTTGGAGAATGGCTCCTACCAGGGGTGAGCAAAAGCAATGGGCACGTGCTCGTAAGGCTGTCCCAGGCGGAATGGTATGTTACCAGCGGTGCTTTTAGACATCGCTTTGTGATACAAGAATCTTTGTGGACTGGCCAATTTACATCCAAGAGTTACACGATTGATTTTTGTGTCGATTACCCTTGTTTATTCCCTTTCTCTTAGTCTCTTCATATGGACCTGTTTAAAGCAGTTATCATAAATAGATGTCAAGATGGGGAGTTTCTTAACTTGAACGTGAAGGCAATTTTAAGATGTTAAGATGTGGAGTTGTTCCTGCCAGGCAATGTTGATTTCAGAGGTTGACAAAGAACAGGAAAGTCCAAAGAAGCTGTCTGTTGTGGGCAGGCAAAATTACCTTCAGGTAAGATCTTTGGTTGAAGTCATTCCTTTGAGTCCTTGGGCTGTGGAAACTGGTGGAGCAAGGCCACAGGGTAGCTAACCTAAAACAGCTGTACTTTTGGCATGCAGCTGAAGAATAACTTGTTCCTTCTTACAACAGTTCTTGGAGGTGCAGGTGCTGCATGTGCCTATGTGTTATACTCAGCAGAAGTTTCCATCAGGTATATCTTTATTGAGAATGAGTATGCTTGTTGTGCCATGGGAAGAAAATGGATTGAGTTGTCATTCAAAGGTGATTGTTTCTTCTTTGATTCCAAAAAAGGGGTTTATTCTGAGTGTGCGCAGCTATGGGGTTGGACTAATTGGAGCGCTAGTCTACATACGGATGTTGAGCAACAGTATAGACTCTATTGGCAATAGTGATGCTACAGGTGCCATAAGGTATGAATAGGGTGTGATTCTGTTTGAGTCTATGCTTTGTGCTTTTACTTCTGGTTTTTTAGAGCTGCTCTCTCTCTCTCTCTCTCTCTTATACTTTGCATGGCTGCATACACTCCCATACATGTTGCGCTCCTCTAAACCCCAACCTCTTCATTTTGTGCCTTGCAATAGTTGGTACGATGAGGAGTAATAGTTGGTACGATGAGGAGTGTAAGGCTCTTTGCCGACAGCTATGACTCAAGGCCAAATATAACCTTCCGAGTGAACCAGACACAATACACGAGTATTGTCATCTGGTATGCCTGAAGAAGCAGGTATTTGTCCGTTGAAATGAGGAGTTACTAAACGTTTTATTCAGCAACAACTCCAGGGAGTTTTCGCGCAAGTTCCTTGAGCGGAAATCACTCTCACCTCTTACCGACACTCAAGTTTGGCACACATATGCACACAGCCTTTACGATGTTCCTCACCAACCCGTCCCTCACCTCTCGCACTCACTGCGCCCGGCCACCTGCACTCTGTTTACCAGAGGTGGTGTCAAGGATGTGGCATTGAAGCTCCACAATGGCCGAGCGAAAGATCACGAGGGACTTTGTATTGAGTTTATTGCATATGGGATTGACATCCTAGCCCTGATCGTAGTAAAGCTATTCAGCGACACAGTGTGCCTTGGTTTCCCACACGCATGGATCCTTAACACTATCATTCTTATCCACAAGGTAGGGGATCCCATGAGCCCGGAAAACTATAGGACCATTACGATTGGGCATGTCATGTCGAAGATCTATGCATCAGTACTTGACGCAGAGGTCAGCTGGTTTGCAGAGATGTAGTGACTCAGGGCAGACGGGAGGGCATGATTCTGGCGGGACCATGGGACCATGGATCACATACCCATACTCAAGAATGTCATAGAGGAGGCCAGATTGTGGAAGTAGAGGGTGTACTGTTGCTTTGTGGATTTTCGCAAAGCTTTTGACACGGTCGAACACGCCTCATTAGGTGCTTGCCGGAGCTAGGATATGACCAGGAGATCATTTGGGCTGTTATGGCGCTTTATGAGAGAGTTTTAGGCCGAGTTCGGACGGGTGCCAGGTTGATAGAGGAGATTATGATGTTGAGACTGGCATCTCCAGGGTTGGCTGGCCGACCAGCTCCCACGCAGCAAGGGGCCAGAGGGGGTAGGCTGGCCGACCAGCCCCTGGCCGACCAGGCTCTGGCTGACCAGCTGGTCGGCCCAGTTGGCTGACCGACCAGGCTGGTCGGTCTAGGCCATCTGGCCGACCCCCCCCTGGCCTTCCCTATAAAAGGGACTCCCTCCCTTTCTCATCTTCACCACTTATTCCTGCAGCTCCTCAAGGCTCTTGTCTTCAGCCTGCTCCTGGCCATCCCCATCGGAGCCTCCTCTCAGCTGTTCTGTTGGCTGCCCACGCTCCCTCAGCAGATCCTTCCTCTTCGGGGCTCCTGCCTCCTTGCTCCAGGCTTCTACAGTTCCCCTCGTTCCAAGGTTCCTGCCTCTTCGCCCAGGCTCCTTTGCTTCCTCATTTCTAGGCTCCTGCCTCCTCGGTTCAGGCTCCTCTAGCCTCTTCGCTCCCAGGCCCCTGCCTCTTCGCTTCAGGCTTCTTCAGCCTCCGTGCTTTCAGACTGCAGCCTCCTTGTGCCTCTTTCATCTGCTTCAGTTCAGCCCCTTCTGCAGCCTCCTTGTGCCCCCTTTCCTCTGCTTCAGTTCAGTCTCTCCTGCAGCGCCTGTTTCATATCCTGTTCAAGATACCTTGTATTTCAGTTGCTGCCCTGGTTTATGGGCTGAGTTACAGCAGATCTGTTTGTGGCACATCTTGTTATCTCTAGTGTTCTCTGTGTGGTTCTGTAGCTTCAGTTTGTTTGCATCTTCCGCTGCCATTTTTAATATGGTATCAGAGCACCAGAATACTCTCTGATCTTGGAACTCCTGTATTGATGAAGTTGAAGAAGCTTGTCCTCGTCAGCAACTCTCTTTCCCGCTGACTACAGAGCTCTCTTCTTCCCCCTATATCTTTTTTTTTGCTGCCTGTCGGCAGCCCTGTTCTAGACTTTGATCTGTTCACCAGCCCCGTTTTCTTCAGCCCTTGGTTGCTGTCCACTCCCTGGTTTCAGTTATGGCTGATGAAACAAAGGATTCTACTCCGGATCTTCGCGTTCCCCCTATGTCCAGTTTCTTTCAAGAGTCTGACAAGCCTGTACGCATTCCCACTCTTCCTACATTTCCAGATGCTCGGCAGTTAGATGGGACCAACTATTCTCTTTGGAAAATTCAGATGGCGTCTGTATTGGAATCTTATGATCTTGCTGAGTTTGTTGATCCCGGGATCCCTCGTCCGTCACCTGAGGAGGAGCCACATGCTTCTCTTATCTGGGACAAATTGAATGCTCGTGTACGCTCGTTCATCTTTCTCAATTGTCAACCAGGGGTTCTCAATCATATCAAGCACCTTACTTCTGCACGTGCTATTTGGGAATTTCTTGATGGCATGTATCTTCGCGTCACTCCCATGAAACGTATCTCCTTGGAAGTTCAGCTTCGTCGCCTCGATCCAGCTACTTCCCCTTCCATACGGGACCACATCAATAAAATGCAGAGCATGCATCAAGACATCCTCCATGCAGGCAAGGCTATCTCCTCCGAAGATATGGCTATTACTCTCTTATCTCATGTTATTACTGACAGTCGATATGCAGCATTCTATTCTTCTCTTATTACCTCTGGCCGCCTCAATACCATCACTTGGGAGGAACTTGTCCCCATGATGATGGATCAGGAGGAACAGTTCATTAAAACCTCCGATGGTTCTTCTGAGGCTCTTGTGGCCCATCGTCCCAAACCTCGATCCAAGAATGCCCCGTCCTCTGCCACTAACTCATCTTCTTCAGATCCCTCCAGTGACCGCCCTGCTCCCAAAGGTCATTGCAATCACTGTGGCACTCCTGGCCATTATTGGCGCAATTGTCCCTACCGCAAACACAAACGAGCTGACGCACCCCTGGCCGCCGCGGCTGATGCCTCCCTTACCCCCACTCCTGCATTTGTTCACCTTGAGCTCTTGAATTCGGTACCCCTTCCTGCAGTAGAGTCATTGGCTCTCCATAGTTCCGATGCTCGTGAATGGATCGTTGATAGTGGGGCCTCTCGGCATATGAGCCCCTCCTCCTCGCTGCTCTAGGATCTCACCCCTCATTCTGGTCGTGTCTGCATCGGCGACAAGCACTCTATTCCTGTTCATTCAGAGGGCTCTCTTGATATTATTCCTGATGGCAAAGGGGGTAAACACTCTTCTCGTGTTCTTTATGTTCCGTCTCTCGGCTTTCATCTCCTTTCGGTTCATCAGATTTGTCAAAACAATATGAAGGTTGAGTTTGAAGCGGCCTCTGTTACCATCCGCGATCGTGCTACCGGACAGCCGGTTTGGACCGGCCATTCTACTAATGGTATCTACAAGCTTGTTGCCCTTCCCTCCCTTACAGGAACCTCTCTTGGCGACCTTTGGCATTATCGGTTTGGTCATCTACACATTGATGCTCTCCATCGTGCTTTCCGTGATCAGCTTGTCCTCGGCCTCCCTAACGTCGGCACTCGCCAAGGTCTCTGTCCCTCTTGTATATTGGGCAAACAACATCGCGAGCCATTCGCCCATCATGCCTCTCGCCGTGCCACCGTTCCGCTTGGTCTTGTTCACCTCGACCTATGTGGCCTTATGCAGATTATGTCACTGGGGGGAGCCTCGTACTACATGCTCCTTGTTGATGACTTCAGTCGCTATTCTTGGATCTATTTTCTTTCTCACAAGGATCTGGCTTTCAGTCGTTTCCAGACCTGGCTAGCCCTGGTGGAAAAAGAATCCAACCACTCGCTCAAAATTCTTCGTGCTGATAAGGGTGGTGAGTTCACCTCTCTCGAGTTTGATCGGTTCTTGAGTAGTCATGGTGTCAAACGGGAATTTGCCAACACAGGTACCCCTTCTGATAATGGCGTGGTTGAACGTAAACATCGTACCGGCGTTGAAATGGCTCGGACCATGCTAACTCACAGTCAACTCCCTCAGTCTCTCTGGGCCGAGGCCATGATGACCGCAATCCATACTCTTAACCGCTCTCCGACATCAGCAGTCCCAGGCATGACTCCTTATCAGGCTTACTATGGATCTAAGCCCGATGTTTCCCATTTTCGGGTATTTGGCTATGATGCTTATGTTCATATTCCTAAATCTGATCGTGGAAAGCTTGATCCTAAGTCCCACAAGCTCTTGTTCGTAGGCTACAACTCCGTCTCCACTGGATATCGCCTATATGATCCTCACCGCCACATTATCTCCGTGAGCAGGGATGTCCTTTTCGACGAGCAGGTCCTTCCACCATCCTCCGACTCTCCTCCTGTTCTTGGAGATCCGTCCGATGCCCCGGAGCCCTCTCTCCCTCCACCTGCCTCGTCCCCTGTTACATCACCTCCTATTCTCTCTCCTCCGCCTCCTTCTCCGGCTCCACCCTCGTCTGCTCCTCCTTTGGAACCCCGCTCGGTCCGTGTTTCGCGATGGCTCATTGATACTCTCCGCTCCTCCGGTCTTGAGGATCCCTACTCCGAACCACACCCTGATGATGGGCCTCGTCGCTCTCATCGCCACCCCCCACCGTCCTCTTCTGATCCCCTCCATGTCAATTACGCCCTTATGTCTCGCATCCTCGCCACTCGCGAGCCCACTACTGTTCCTCAGGCTCTGGCCCAACCTCATTGGAAACAGGCTATGGAAGCGGAAATTCATGCTCTTCTTCGGAACCACACCTGGGACCTTGTTCCTCGTCCCTCACACCGTTCCGTAATCGGTGTCCGGTGGATATTCAAAACAAAATACGCCTCTGATGGTTCTATCGACAAGTATAAAGCTCGGCTGGTGGCTAAAGGCTATGCCCAACGACCCGGCATCGACTATGGGGAGACCTTTGCACCTACCGCCCGGATGAGCACCATCCGAACGATCCTTGCTCTTGCCGCCCACCATCAGTGGCCCATTTTTCAAATGGACGTCAAATCTGCATTTTTGAATGGTGATCTTCAAGAAGAGGTATATGTGGATCAGCCACCCGGCTTCATTAATTCTCGTTCTCCTTCCATGGTCTGTCGCCTTCGCAAGGCCCTCTACGGTCTCAAGCAAGCTCCTAGGGCCTGGAATCAGCGTATTGATACCTTCTTCTGCCGCCAAGGACTTCATCGCTCTCTGACTGATCCCAATCTTTATCTCTTTCATGAAGGACAGCTTCATACCTTCATCATTCTTTATGTGGATGATCTAATCCTTACTGGGAGTCATACCAATCATATCCTTGCCATTAAAGTTGCTCTTCAAACTGAATTTGAGATGACGGATATGGGCCTCCTCCATTTTTTCTTGGGTCTTGAGATTTGGCAGACTAAGAGGGGGTATTTTGTCTCTCAGCAACGCTATGTTCACGAGCTCCTCGAAACTTTCCACATGGCTGACTGTCGGCCCATCACTTCTCCCATGGATCCCAACTCTAAACTCTCTGCTTCTGGGTCCACTGCTTATCCTGATGCCTCCCTCTACCGCCAGCTTGTTGGTTCTCTTCTCTGGCTACTTAACACTCGACTGGATCTCGGCTTCTCTGTCGGCACCCTCAGTACCTTCATGCAAACCCCTTCGCTTTCTAATTGGCAGGCTGCTCGATGTCTTCTCCGCTATCTTCAGGGGACCTCTACTTTCGGGCTCCTATATACTGCCGGTGGTTCCTCTCCTTCCCCGCTCACTCTCCGAGGTTGGAGTGACTCCGATTGGGCTGGCGACCCCGATTCTCGCCGCTCTACCACGGGCTATGTTTTCTCCTTTGGCTCTGCGGCTATCTCCTGGTCCAGTAAACGCCAACCCACGGTCGCCCTATCTTCCACCGAGGCTGAGTATCGGGCTATGTGTAGTGCCACCTGTGAGGCTGTGTGGCTTCGGCGCCTTCTTCTCGATTGTGGTTTTCAGCAACCCGCTCCTACCACACTTTTTTGTGACAATCAAAGCTGTATTGCCCTTGCTCGCAATCTGGTTTTCCATGCTCGGACAAAACACATCGAAATTCAGTACCACTACACGCGAGAGAAGGTTCTTGACGGTACCATTTTGCTCCTCTTCAGCACCACTTCTGACAACGTCGCCAACATTTTTACCAAACCTGTTTCCCCTCCCCTTCTCCAACGTCATACTAGCTCTCTGGGTCTTGTGCCACACCCTGGAGCTGAGAGGGGGTGTTGAGACTGGCATCTCCAGGGTTGGCTGGCCGACCAGCTCCCACGCAGCAAGGGGGCCAGAGGGGGTAGGCTGGCCGACCAGGCTCTGGCCGACCAGCTGGTCGGCCCAGTTGGCTGACCGACCAGGCTGGTCGGTCTAGGCCATCTGGCCGAACCCCCCCTGGCCTTCCCTATAAAAGGGACTCCCTCCCTTTCTCATCTTCACCACTTATTCCTGCAGCTCCTCAAGGCTCTTGTCTTCAGCCTGCTCCTGGCCATCCCCATCGGAGCCTCCTCTCAGCTGTTCTGTTGGCTGCCCACGCTCCCTCAACAGATCCTTCCTCTTCGGGGCTCCTGCCTCCTTGCTCCAGGCTTCTACAGTTCCCCTCGTTCCAAGGTTCCTGCCTCTTCGCCCAGGCTCCTTCAGCCTCCTCATTTCTAGGCTCCTGCCTCGGTTCAGGCTCCTCTAGCCTCTTCCCTCCCAGGCCCCTGCCTCTTCGCTTCAGGCTTCTCCAGCCTCCATGCTCTCAGACTGCAGCCTCCTTGTGCCTCTTTCATCTGCTTCAGTTCAGCCCCTTCTGCAGCCTCCTTGTGCCCCCTTTCCTCTGCTTCAGTTCAGTCTCTCCTGCAGCGCCTGTTTCATATCCTGTTCAGGATACCTTGTATTTCAGTTGCTGCCCTGGTTTATGGGCTGAGTTACAGCAGATCTGTTTGTGGCACATCTTGTTATCTCTAGTGTTCTCTGTGTGGTTCTGTAGCTTCAGTTTGTTTGCATCTTCCGCTGCCATTTTTAATATATGAGTGCCATTGAGTCAAACAAGGTTATCTGCTATCACCAACCTTGTTTGGCCTCTACATAGATGGGCTCGAGACCTTCATGGGAGCACTAGGGGGGTTGGGTGCTCCCTTGCCGGTACCCTGATTCAGATCCTCTTATACACAGATGATGTGGTACTAATGTCCTTCCAGAGGGCCTCCAGAGACATTTGGATGCATTGCAGGCCTTTGTGTGAGTCACATGATTTGAAGCTCAACCTTGGTAAGACCATGATTATGATCTTCAATACATCTTGAGGAGCCATGCACTGGGAGATAGATCCCCAGTTGGGATCGTCTCCTCACATACTTACTTAGGTGTTGTCTTCTCTGGCTCGACTTTGAAGATGACACCGACAATGCAAGCCCGGTTGAGCAATGGCCATGCCTCACTTGCCCAACCGGAGAGACACTGCTTCCACTCACACTTTCAAGATCCTCGGACTAAGGCTTTTCTCTTTGACTCCTTGGTTCGACCAGGCGGCATATATGGTAGCCCTTGTTGGGGACCCGACCTCTCAGACATAGAGTGGGCACAAGTAGAGCGACCATAGATTCTCTTGCTCTCACAGATGATTCGGAGGAAACCATTGGTGCCACATCATATCATTCAGGCTGAGCTTGGTGCTTCTCCACTGTAGCTAGATACAACATCCTAGACCATTACCTGACACCGTGTCAAATAGTATGGAGATTGCACATCGAGGAGATGTAGGCTGCCATGGCTGGCTCTGGCTTCGTCCATGAGTCTTGCAGATGGAGGGGACGGGAGAGGTTGGTATACACAAACACGTAGGTGGTTCGAGAGATTGGAACTCCACATGGATAGACTGCCCCCCTTCTAGTATAGCGTAGACACTCCATCTATCCCACTTGGGTACCACGAGAACTATGTCTTTGAGAGGATGTCTTATAGCTACACACATTTAGGACCTGGTTGGAGTCGAGAGAGCTTCTAGTGAAGCTCAATGTCTACAAAGATCACTCCTTCGCATCTCTGAGGAGGGCTTCATTGTCCCGCCAAAGTATACTCAGATCCACTTACCACACTCATTGCGGATCTCCATCGGGCAGTTTTGAGTATCATCACACCGACTTAGTATCAAGAGAGGCAAGGCACGACATACTCGGTAGCGGACGGACATGTGGATCACACTGGGTGACCTCCCATCCTTGTTCAGAGCTCGGACACAACCCATGGGTGTTACAGTAGCCTTGGTTGGGCGCAGAGCCATTGCCAGGAGATCAAGACGGACATCGCCCACAGACGTTAGTGCTCCATCACTGGCTATGCTTCAGCACGACCTTGCCCCTCACGAGCTCCCCTTGACATTTACACCCTATGAGGCCTCATTGTACTGGCCAGAGACGGCATGCCCTGGTGACATGCCCTGGTGACGTGGATTGATCAACGTGATGATGAGGGTTGTGATTATGATGATGATGATGATGACGATGATGAGGTTGATGATGATGTTACTACTGATGATATGACTATGCACTACTTAGGACTTAGCACTCAGCATGGGTGATGACACGCGTTTGGTAGCTCCACCCTTTTTGCTTGTTTTATCAGGTTTTCTACCAGTCTCAGAGACCCATCAGTATTCCGTAGACTATAATAAACTTTCTTTGTCTCTCTCTCTCTCAATGCGAAAAAACATGACATGCTTGGCCTAGGAGCTGAATTGATTAAATGGGGTGGAGAAACTTTTGACGGCATCAATCACAAACATGTTAATGGAGAAGGTTTTCCCCATCATTGGCAATGTAAAATAATAATTCTGATATATAAAGGAGCTAATAGAAAAGAGCAATGAACTACCAGACAATCATGGTAAGCAGTTGATGGCAAGCTATTTGGGACTGGTTTGGAGCAGAAGTTAAAGCCAGTGGGCAGACTATAATAACGTGAGAGTACCATCAGGGCAGGGTTCATTCAACAGTGGATCACTTATTCAATATGAAGTTAACTCGTAGAGGGAGCGCAAGGAAAAGGTGATCTTCTGTTATGCTGTATTGTCAACTTCAAGAAATGATTTGACACCATGCCAAGGCAGAAGCTAAGGGATAGAATGTTAGCTTTGAAATTCCACAGGGATATAAGAAAAGCAACTTTAAGATTACATGAAATGTTTTGGTAAAGTTGTCAAGATGCATGGTAGAAGGCTCATAAGGGAAAGAAAGAGGGTGAAACAAGGCTGCCCACTAACTTACCCCAAGTATATTCATTCATAGATGATCTTGGAAACTGGATAATGAGACAAGAAGGAGAAGGTTTCCAAATAGCCATGCATGTCATCATCGGGCGCTGATGACATCAGTGGGGATGTCATAGTAGCTAGTCCCTGCTACGCGTGATGGAGTTTATGGTTTTCAACCTTGTGAGTGACTATCATGAGATTGAAACTGCACTATGTTGTGTTTAGAGGATGAGTTTGGGAATGTTCCTGGATGCATCTAGGTATATGCATGTCATAGTTTTACTACTTATGGAAATGATGTGCTGATAAGTCTAATCTCCAAAGAGACTTGAACACAGACAAGACCAAAGTGATGATCATAAACTTACGTTGTAGTGGATTGCTAGGAGGACTCTATGTTTCGGGTCGTTGGGCTTCACCTTAACGTGTTTCACATCTTGCTTTCACTCAGAATGTACTTAAAGTTTCAGCACAAGAGGCTCTGCAGCAAGCTATTAATACGTACACTGGAGCACTTCATGCATCCTCGAAAGGTTTCTTTACAGGTTCTTCAAAGGACCCTGCTCATCAGATTGGCTTCCTTTCAAGTGCACATCAACTGTTCTTCAGCTGCAGTGGGTGAGCTAGTGACAGAGCCCGAACAGGTTGCAGCGACAAACACAATGACTCTTCACTTGTCTGGATCTTCAAAGATGCAGCAGATACATACAGCATTGTACGAGCCAGCGCCAACAGCCGATGCCCCCAGAGCTACGAAGGCTCCAGTATGGGTTGAATTACCTAATCTCCCTCTTGCTTTATGTAGCCAGGCTGAGAGGCTGTTTTCCAGCTTCGGCAATGTCTTAGGGGTCAAAAAACAAAACATTTATTAACCCAAGAGCTCACCCCCGAGTCTATGTACTTATGGATCTTGCAGAAGAGCTTTCAGAAAATCTGCCTATTTATTCGAAGTCCTCTCCTAGCCCAGCCCCTAGTCTATAAAAACTTTGGCAACATGCTTCCTCTATCGAGTAGCAGGACACACAGTCAAGGATTTTCCGCGAATGAAAGGCCTTAAGACTTTTACTTCTCAACACGATCAGCCACTTGTGACCTTCGAATGGGGGACTGTTAAATCTACGTTTGCAAGCAGTCTCCCTTCCAAGCAAGGCGATTCAAGCGGAGGCAATGAGAAAAACAGCCGCGACTACAATGCCTTCCTGCTGCTGCAGATTCACATCTTGCCAGGCCTCTTCCAGGATCTAGATCTGCTCCAAAGCCTTCCTTACAGCATGCTGATGTCATCACTGCCTCAGGGCATCTGTTGCAGCCTGCAAACCCTGCGCAATCTGGTCCTCTCCACCCATGGACAGACTTGTGGCACTTCCATGTCAGTTCTGCCCTCCAAGAGAGCCTCCATTTGCCAAGTACTCTTGTCTCTATGCTGCCCACATGGCAGCACAGTTTGCTGCCGGTGTGGCAGCCCCAAATCTATTTCTTTTGTCCTATGGTCCCCCAATGCACTCCTCATTTGGGGGCTCAGAGATGGGGAGGTGACCTCATTCCAACAAGGAGCTGTAGAGGAAGCGTCTATCAACAAAGAACAAAGGTAAGGGTAAGCCTGGCAAAGGCAAGGCCAAGAAGGACAAATTTGATGACGGAGCGGACTCTTTAGAGGAAGAAAATAAGAAGAAGAGGAAGAAAGAAAAGAAATGCTTCTATTGTGATGAGCTAGGGCATTTTGTGAAGGACTGCAAAAAGAAGAAGGCTGATCAGAAGAAAAAGGGGGCCAACTAAGAGTCAAAGGAGTCAAAATCAGCTCATGTGGTGGTCAGAGAGGAACTTTTCTTGGTGGCTTCTCTTGGTGTTGCTAAGATGAGGTATACAAACCCTGGTGTTACGGTCAAGATGTCTGATATTGAGAGATGGTCAGAAGAGGAGTAACACAGGTATAGGGTCCAATAAACCCTAGGCCTAGTTGGCAAGGATCTAGGATTAGATCTGAAGACAGCGTGGGGTCTAATCTGGGGCTAGGGTTAACCTAACGATAGACCTAAGCTAGCGGATGAGGTTTAGATCACTAGTAGTGAGCTAGCCTGCTATACTTGGCAGTGGAGTGCTAGCCAAGTCAAGGTAAGCCAAATTGGGCTGAGGCTTGACCTTAAAGCAAGGGATGCTTGCTTTTTTTTTTTTTTTTTTTGCAAAAAAGAGACTTCTATTAAGTAAGAAAGAAACTCACTAGAGCAAGCTCTGAGCGGAAATACAACATCATGAAATCATGAGGAAAAATAAAACCCCCTCAAAGTGAGGTGGAGCCTCTGTGCATCTGGCTCTCCAGATATGCCAGGATGCTATGCTCGCTAAAATCTCCCAAGAAGTATCCACAGAGGCATGTATATTTGTAAAAGGAAGGTATGGTACCACCTCCAACGAACAGGACTCACTCTGATGATGTCGAACCAAAATGGCCCGAGAGGAGTCAAGTCTCTCATAAAATACCTGAGGCCCTGTAAGAGAAAGCCAAGCCACAGAGCCCCATGTCATAAAGAATGTGGAGTGGGCAAAGTGACTGAAAATCCTGGCTACCCCCATCCAAATCATCCTTGCCTGTCTGCAATCCCATAAACAATGCTGAGTAGTCTCCAAAGCCGAGAGGCAACGAGGGCAAGTAGGGTTGTCTCCGAACTTGGATCTCCAAAGGTTCACTGTAATCCCACCATGGATAGAAAGCCAAAAGAATAGAGTGATCTTTCTATTCTTGTGGGATTTCCAGAGTCTCCTCCAGAAGCATCTCTGGAGATCCGCAGTGATATCAAATGTTTCCCAATGAGGAACTCTGGAAGGTCTCCAACCTCTACTACTGAGCTGAAATCTCTTGGCATTACTGACCGTGTAATGAAAGAAGTGGATGCTCTTCTCTCGATGCCTCTCCAGGGTCCCACTACAAATACCTAATGGGAACTCCCCCGTAGAGCCAAAGCCTCCAAGACCCGATGGAGAGTAGCTGGGGGTCTGGGTCGAGGAACCACTCTGAATTTGATCCCTGCACCAAAAGACCTACAACTCTGATAGGCTGAAAAGAAGACTCAAGCAAGATGTCCTCTGTGGATCTGAGCAATCTGCCACCATCATGCACAGTAAAAACTAAAGCATGCTTCTGTGCATCTCGAAAGGCCAAAACCTGAAGCGGAACACCGTCTCTCGTAAAAGTACCTGCCCAAGTGGAGCAAGTGAGTGGCATATCATCTGTGTCTACCCACTCCTCTGGAAGGGATGCCTCAATTTGCAAGATCCTCCCTTCACTCCCTCTGAGATGTCGTGTCAACTGAGACTTCGTCTCCTCTGGAAGCCTACGGAAAGCTTTCCAAGACCCCAAAGATGATGCAGGTCCCCTCTCCCACCTGGACCACTGCATGTAGAGTGAGGCACCAAGTGGTCTGCCATGATCATCTAAAATACTATCATTCCACATGATGGGTTGCCTATCAATCTCTTCATGAGTGGAAGGAGAAATTCTCCGAAGAGTGCTCCTGAAACTGGCCCATGCTTTCAGAATGGCAACCATGAGAGGGGACGAAGGTGATCTGAGGTGTGCTGTGGTGAAGATCCACCTAATACTGCTCATCCAGTCTCCTCCTGAAGAAGGTGTGCACCTCTGTATGTTGCTAATAAGAAAGGCCTTCCATGGTTCCTGCCCTAGCATAAGTCCCCGCACCACCATCTTGCATAGTAGAGCTCTGCACTGTAAATTAATATTGAGACCCCCTTCCTGTGTAGGGAGGATGAGGGTCTCCCAAGCCACCCTGGCTAAGGTATCTGCTGTGCCATCAAGCCCACTCCAAAGAAAATTTCTGATCGGTCTCCTAAGTTGAGTGATGTAGTCCCTAGAATAGCACCAGCAAGAACAAATAAACCATGCCGTGGCCAAGAGAACCTGGTTGACCACCACAACTCTAGAGGCAAGATCCAGCTTGGCTGAGCTCCAAAAAAGGAGCTTCCTCCTGATGCTCTCCAACACGGGAGCAAACTGCTGCGTGGAAGAAATATCCAAGCCGACCTGGCAGCCCAAATACCTGACAGGCACACCCCTTTGAACCCAAGTGAATCCTATGTCAAGCCCCCAAACTGGAGTGTCCTCATTACTGATCCAAAAATCATTGGATTTATGCCAATTTATTTGTGCCCCCGCCGCCAAGCAAAATAAATCCAATGCTGTCCTGAAAGAAGTGAGCGTCTGTGGAGTGGCATCCAAGTAAACTGCTGTGTCATCTGCCAACTCATTGTCAAGTAACTCCTCTTCCCTTCTAATGGGAAGTCTCAACCCAAAGATGTCAGCTTGAGATCTAACATAGATACTCATAGCTTCGGCCACGAACAAAAAAAGGAAAGGAGCAAGGGGGCATTCCTGATGGACTGATCTGGAAATCTGAAATCTCTCACCCCTTACCCCACCAATAAGTACCTGGCTGTGGGCTGATCTGTACAAGGAGGAAACACCTCTGATCCAAGCATTAGTAAAGCCAAAACGTAGAAGGGTGCCCTCTTAAAAACCCCAATCTACTCTGTCATAAGCTTTCTCAAAATCCAAAAGTAGAATGGCTAGATTCTGGCCGCTCTGCATGGCCCACTCTGAGGCTTCCCAGAAAGAGAAAATGTTATAAAAAATGCTTCTGCCATGCACAAATCCCATCTGAGTGTCATGAATAAGATCTGGGAGAAGGGGCTGCAATCGGAGGCTGATTGCCTTGGCCAGAATTTTGTAACAAGTCCCTAGAAGTGTGATAGGCCTCCACTGGGACACTAGATTTCTGCAACCTCCTTTCGGGATAAGGTGGATGAGACCATTTGTAAGTGACCTGGGCATATCACCAGTGTCCCAAATACCCTGCAGGGCTGAAGTAATGTAGTCTCCAATCATATCCCAGAATGCAATGAAAAAAGAGGGGGTGAGGCCATCCGAACCTGGTCACTTGCCCTTGTGAAGGGCTGAAAGTGCAGTCCTGAACTCTGTGTTGATGAAAGGTGCATCAAGCAAAACATGCATATCTGGTTTCACCAACAAAGGGATGCTCTGCCAAAAAACTTGTCTAGCATCCTCTCTATCCCGTGTCTCAGGATCAGCAGTAAGAAGGACGGCATAAAAATCTGAAGCTATGCACAAGACATCATCAGGATCTGTCTGCTGATGAGCCCTTGCTGCAGCAAGGCGCTCCTGAATCCAAGCATCTGAAGGCTGTTTCTACTCTTCCCTCTACAAAGCTGCCAACTGCTGGCGAACACCAATCTCACGTCTGAGAATATCTTGTCTCTTGGTACGAGCAACTGAGAGGTAGAAGTCGCTAATACCAGAAAGGGCAGTAGCTACCTGTGATGGCAATGGCTGCCCACCGTGGACATGAGAAACCCATATCTGCAGGGCTGCCTCTGTAAGGTCCTCTTCTGTGTACAAGGCATCTGGAATCCTAATGCTGGCAGATCGGCCTCTCAAATGAGGCTCTGAGATAGCCAGCACAATAGGAAAGTGGTCTGAAGTGGAAATCCCAGCAGCAATGCATACCGATCCACCTCTGTCAAGTGCTCAATCATCTACATAGAATCTGTCAATGCGTGCATGAATAGGCATCTGCTGCCTCCTGTTCGATCAAGAGAACAGGAGGGACTATGGCTGAATAAGAAAGGCATCATCAAACCAAGTATCTCTGCCACAGTAGTGAAAAAGAAAGGCATCCCAAGCTGCTCTCTCCAAAGAGAGAAGTCCTCCTTCTCTACCCCCTTTTTTGTCTGACGGTAACTCTACCATGTTTAAGTCATCTCCAATCACACATGAATCCGCAATGGGGGCCCAAGAGAGCAGATCCTTCCACATAACGACACGTTCCCCTCTAATGTTGGAGGCATACAGGTTAAGGAAACCAACCTTACACCCTCCAATCAAGAGAATAATCCACTGAGCTCTAGAGGGAATAATGACTCCGTGTCCAACAACCAAGGGGAGAACCGACTGCGAAACTGAAATAGAAGTGCCCCCCTGGTGCCCAAGGCAGGCGACCAAAAAGTATGACCAGAAAGCAGTTTGCTAGATTTAGAGCAATCAATGGCATCCAACTTGTGTTCTTGGATAAAAAGGATATCAATAGCACCTCCAGTGACACCTGGATGAAGCTGATTCCGGATCAGTTGCCTACGGCGACGGTGTGGAACTCCGCCTAGGCCCTGTATGTTCCAACTGACTATCCTCATGGATAGGAGGATGCTGGATGGAAAGGCTTACTCGACCTAGTAGAGGAGACCAGCTTCCCCTGGGTCGAAACACTCCTGCCGAGGGCAGGAAACTCAATAGGTGAAAGGATCCCTACACCTGCTGAGGGGGAGGCCCTGTCGAAAGGAATCCCAATGACCGAGACCCCTAAGGTGGAGGGCACAAACTCCATGGCTACGCTAAGAATATGGCTAAAGTCAATAAAGTAGGGTACCTAGCCTATAAACATAGGCTAGGGGCTCATTATTAGGGGTCCGGAGGATGTAATCCTCAGTGACCAGGGTCCAGGACCTACTGGCGAGCGAGCAGTAGTAAGGGGAAAGGGCTTGTGGATACAAGTTTGGACTCTGAGGGTCGGCGGTGGCTCAAATGAGCCTACGGTTGGGAGGTGAGTTGCTAGCTCCAACCCTTTTGGGTTCAGTCTATGGCGGATGCCCTAACCCGGATGGTTGCTTGTAGGCTTGACCTATGTTCTGATAGGGTTTTTGGTTATGGAGTTGCCATGGATACCCCACCAGGGTCTAGGGTTGATTAGACATGGCAAGGGTTGTTTCATACATTGTTATATATAGAGAGAGGCTTAGTGTTGGGACACATTGATTAGTACTTGGATTGTGGATTCTGCTAGTGGCATGGTAGTGGTTAGCAAGATAGTTTGATGCATCCCTCATGGATGGGGCCTTTGTGGTATGGGATGTTGAGGTCTTTTGAGCTACGGCAAGGCCATGGATCCATGGATTTTTCCTATGACCTCCGCTAATGCCTCTATAGATGGATGGTGAGCTTCAAAGAGTGCACTCTACGGTTTTGGTTACTTTCTTCTTTATTTCTTGTTGCCTTTGTGTTTTGTTTATTTGACGTGTTTTAGTAAGCATTGGGTTTGCCCAAGAGATTCAACGGGTCTTTAACAGCCCTTTTGCTGTATTTCAGTGCATTGCTGATCATGTATCTTAGAAGAATGAACTAATTTTAGTCGGTATACTTTTGGATGGATTTCGATATAGTAGTTTTTTACATTAATAATGTTGTTCTCTAGGACTTATGCTTTAAATCCCTTTAAACTGATTTTTTAGATCCTTTATATTTTGGTTCTTAGTAGCTGTAATTATTTGCTTCGCTAGGGAACTAAACATGTCCCATTGTTTGGATGTTGTTATATTTGATGTAGAGGAGCGTTGGGCCAGCCACGTCTTTTGATACCTGTCGTTCTCGTGATGCTTTTCAATCGGTGGAATCAGTAAGCTTTTTCTTTGATTTTTATTTTCATATTTGGTATGTTTATTTCCTATTGTTATATGCTGTGCATGAAAGTTTACCAAACTACATTAAGAGGTGTTTGTATCTTCACGTATGTTACATGTAGGTACACATACACATAGCATCAAAACAATATACTTTACCAATGTCAAGCTATAGGAGGTGTCAATGAAGAAGAATGATTAAACTTTTTAAAATCTGGTTTTCTTAGGATAGATAATTTCCAATGAATATATCCTGATTCCTAGACGATAGGATAATTATATTTTCTCGAGAAGGATCTCTTTGATATATTGTAGAGCTCAAAAGTTTGTCATGCAATCATGATTTAATTCCTCGGACAATGTATGTCCAAAATGTTTGTTGCCTTGGCTTGCTTATTAATATGTTGCTTGTAGATGTTCCTTATCCCTCTTGCCAACTTGCTAGACTTTATACCCACCTTTTGAAAGGCGACATGCAAATTTCACCTTGTGAAGTTTTCGTCCATGTTGCAGCCTACTGGTATTGCGATAATTCTTTCTATCAAGTGGTGCGGTGCCCCATCAGCTAGATTTAGATGCTCGTCTGGGAGAGACTAAAATGAAATCATTTAGTCTTCACAAGTAGTTGTAGCTTGAATGAAGAGATTTTGGACTACTTTTTGATTAGCCTTCTCTTTTAGTGCTACCCTTTGTCATGGCTGAGTCTTCCCTTCACCTCCAGAGTGCCGACAGAAACTTAGTACGAAGACTTTGTATAAATGGATGCTCAAGTATGTGTGGGTGTGTGGATTTGTATGTGTGAGAGTACACCCATGTTGGGCGCTGATGACGTCAATGGGGATGTCATAGTAGCTAGTCCTTGCTATGTGTGATGGAGTTATGGTTTTCAACATTATGAGTGACTATCATGAGATTGAAACTGCATTATGTCGTGTTTTTAGAGGATGACTTTGGGCATGTTCCTGGATTCATCCAGATATATAGATATATAATGCCAATAAATAAAGGCACATTATAAAGGTTAAAAATCTGGTAACAAGAAGCAATGCAGAAAACCTACGTCAGCTAGCATGATAGGATAAGGGATTTGCACCTCAACCTACGATCCTTCTATTAAGGTGTTAGAACTAACTGCTCCAACCTTTGGACATGCATCTAGGTGTAGATGCTTAACATGTAAGGCCCCTCTATGAGGAGAAGCTAGCTAGGTCAGTTGATGAATTTAGCCTTCATGGTGGCTTATTGGGACCTGCTGCTGTGATCACCTTGACAAGGGCTACATGACCTTAATATTCTGTTTCTTCCTTGAAGAACTCACTCTATTAGGATCGAGGAAAACCTTGTTTCCTCGAAGCAAGTGCATAACGGTCAAATATAGGCTGCTCAAAAGATTGAAGATATTCAGCCCACTTGATTTGTCCAATAAATGCAATGCTGAGAGAATTGGTGATCTGTCTTGACCTTGAACTCAGATCCATACAAAAAAGGCTTCCAAAGTTTGAGAGCATGCTCAATTGCCAATAACTCTTCGTACGTGTTTTACTTTGGTTCAGCACCATGGAGCTTGACTTTTGAAGGCTATTGGATAATCTTCTTGCATGAAAACAATTTCTACAGACTCACCAATCAAGTTGGTACAGACTATGAAGATCTTATCAAAGCGAGAAGAACTAAGATTGGAGTAGAGGTTAATGCACTTCTTAAACTCTCAATTGCTAGTTGATGTCTTATTCCAGAAAACGGAAGACGACTTCTTTAAAAGGGCAATTGATGGAGAAGCAATTGTTACAACTCCTATAGTAGCTTAACACATGCCTAAGAATGTGTTGGGGTTAAGGCCCTGTGCCACCTCATGTACACTTTTTTGTTACAGGTTACAGTGTGAACACGGTTCACTCCGAACTGGTTCCACCCAAGTGTCTATCCTAATATATTCTTGAGGGTTGTGGTGTGCCGTTGCTTCTTGATTCACACCCACCACTCTTGTGGTCTTGGTCTTGCTCTCCTCCACTCGCTTTCGCTTCAACTGGTATCAGAGCTTTGGCTCATCATCTCTATCCTGCGTCCTCACCCTCAGCCCAGAAGTTCCCCGTCTGCTTCCCGTATCAGACTGGTGGCTTCGTCCATACAGCGTCAAGGCCCCTACAGCGTCAAGGTCCGTACGTTCCGTACAGCGTGCACGACGAGGAAGTTCTGATACAGACGCGTTTTATTCTGACTGCCCTACGCGTTCTTTTTTTTCGTTGGGTCGCATTCCGCTGCTGTTGCGTGGGAACATCCTTCTTCGAGGTATTTAAGACGTGGTTTGCAGGTACACTTGACATTTGTCAAGTGGGCAGTTGGATTGTGTGACATTTAGTCACATTGGGCAGAAATTTGAGGATTTGGTGCACATCGTGGTGCATTCTCGGAACTTGCAGAAATTGCATGCAAGAAATTTGGGGCTTTTGACGCTAGAGTGCTTGTACGCACTTGTGGATGCCTATTCAACGAAATTTCTCTTCAATAGACGCCAAAACAAGGGGCTTTTGCTCAAATTGGTGTCATTGGCTGTTGTAGACAGTTTTGGAAGGGGATTCACATGTCTATGTGTCAAATGCATTGACAAAAGAGGAGATTTTGCAATCAGGTCAGTTTTTGGTAAATGCTTCTTGTTGTGGACAGCGCATTTGTACACTCTTGGAGAGTGTGAAAACTCAGTTCAGTTCTGAGTTTAGCCTTGTGACAGTGTTCATATGCCTATTTGAGGTGGGACAGTTTGCCCAAACACCTGCTAAACAATCTGGGATATTTGTGTCACTTGATCATTCATTCTACAGTGACATTTGGTCACTTGTCAAGGCTCGGGGACCTTTGTGACAGTTTTGTACAAGTGCAGGCCAATTTTGGAAGAGATTTGGGGACTTTTAGAGTTTTTTTTCTTTTACTGTTTTTTTTTAACAGTTTTGGAGAGTGGACAACATTGCATTTAGTCACAGCACATGACTTTGAGGCTCTCTGTGCCTTAGGTGTATTTATTTGCTCCTATTTGGGCTTATCATCATGTCTTCAAGCAACGAAGGAAACTATTAGAACATCGAGAAGTTGGAGGGGAATGCAAATTTCTGTTATTGGAAGAAGCAAATATACATGTGTTGGTCCAGAAAGATCAAAATATGCCTATCAAGTATAAAGGGATCAAGCCCGATGAAGTTAGTGACCTTCAGTGGGAAACCATGAATGAGAAGGCCAAGAGTACCATTCTTTTGACCATCTCTAAGAAGATCTAGTTCAATGTAGAGAATGAAGCCACCGCTTACAGCATATGGAAAAAACTTGAGTCCCTTTTCGAGAGTCAGAGTGCAGCTAGTAAAGTGTTTTGGTTGAAGAGGCTCATGAAACTAAGCATGAAAGAGGGGACAGCCCTCTCACTTCACCTCAATGAGTTTCACTCTATATTCAGCCAACTCACAAATCAGAAAATGAATTTTGATGATGAGGTGAAGGCCATTTTTCTCGAGTACCCTCCCTGACAGTTGGGATACTTTTGCTACAGCCATAAGCAATTCAGCCCCTGCCTTCACAGGATTGTCATGCCAAGATGTGGAAAGCGCTCTTCTGCAGGAAGAGGTTAGGCGTAAGAATAGCAGTGAAAATAAGAATGCAAGTGCATTGGCTGTGGGCAGAGCTAGGCAGCAAAATAGAGGGGAAAACCAAAATAAAGGGAAATCTCACAGTCAGTCCCGTCTTAGGAAGGACCTTGAATGCCACTACTGCCATAAGAAGGGGCATATTAAAAGGGATTGTTTTCAGCTGAAAAACAAAGGCAAGGATAAGGAAAGAAAAGAAGAGAACAAAGATGCGAAAAGAGATGCCAAAGACACCAAGGGGAAGGCTAAACTTGAGGAGCTCAATGCAGTGATTAGCAGTGATGAAGATAATGACGATGTCATACTTGTTGCCTCCTCTGGTGATAGTTCTTTTCTTGTGGCCAATGATGGCTCGTATGCACAGGATTGGCTATTAGACTCAGGTGCATCCTATCATGTTACTCCTCATGAGCAGTGGTTTTTTTTTTTCCGAAAAAACAGTGCTGATTATATTACTTCGAAAACAAGATACACGAGGTCAACTTTGCAACTTACGGGGCTGCGTTCACAAATCGGACGCAGCCCTAAAAGAAAACAAAAATGTAAAGCTCTCTCTCACGGAGGGATCAGGCGAGTGAATGAACAGCCAGAGAGGTGGTGAATAGCGCCACTGAAGGCCCTGCGAAGTATGCTCGAAGAAGAGGCCTTGCGTATCCCAATCACGGAGGAAACGTCTCCGCTTCTCCCGGCCAGCCCGGGAATCTCCCTGTATCTGGTCCTACTGGCCTCTGAGTGTGTGTATAATCTCACTCCAGATGTCGGTCATGACCTGGGCAGTCGAAAGAGAGGTGCCACCGAGGATCTGCGCGCAGCGCGAGGTCCAAATGTGCCAGCCAGCGATGCTGCTGATAATCTCCCAGACTGGCTGCCTCTCCTGAGATCCTGTATCAGCCTCTGCCAGGTGCGGCGGAATGCCCTCGAGCGGCCCCCAAGTCCCCTGTGTGATAAGGAACGTGGGGTCCTGCGGGCCTGCCTCGAACAACTGATGAAAGCCAGGTGCGGTGCTGCACTAGCAGAACGCGCCCCAAGTGATCAAACCTAGCTCTGGTGCTGCGCGAGTAAGGATCCCGAAGGTCCACCTCCACACTTCCTGGGCGCGAGTGCAGCTCCACAGGCAGTGTTTTGGTGACTCCTCGTCCTCATGACAGATCTGACAACGTCCATCCTGACCAACCTGCCGCAACCAGCTCCCCACTGGAAGACCCTTGTGGGCGAGTAGCCAAAGGAAGTAGGAGATCTTCCGCGGCCGCCAGCTCTCCCACAAGGCCTTCTAGAAGGCCTGCAAAAATAGCCTGGAGATACCCTGAGCATACCAACTGGGCCGCTGAGTGGGCGGTCGGCTCTGCATCCTCCCGAGAACTCTCCTGCCCAATGTCGTGCTGTAAGCGAAGAAAGAGGTCGGCCCCTGGCTTGTCACAACCTCTGGCCATCTCCACTCTCCTGGGTCCCAATCAAGCTCTGACAAGGCCCGCCCTTCCCAGAGCCAGAGTCGCCATAATTGCCGCTGATCCTGCTCTATACTGGGATCGGTCCGCCAAACCTTCCCCACGAGGCCTACGACCCGAACCCTCTGCCACGGGAGGAGGGGGTCGATGAGCACATCCTCTCTCTTGAGTCGGCCGTCCCCCAAAACCGCGAAGGAAACAGAGGTGTCGTCCATCCGGCCTGCAACCACCAGTGGGATGCCACGGGGGGTGAACTGTCCCAGCGAACGGTCATCACCAGGCATGAGGATCTGAATCTCGGGTGGAACCAACCAACCGGCTGGAATCGCTCCGTCTATCTCTGTGCGTCTCACCTGAGCTCCACGGGCACCTCCAGCTGCGGCTGCTAGAGCAACGGTCTCCAAGTGTCTGTACGTGTCCCTCCAAACTCGAAGGGACCGGGCTGGCCCCCGCATCCAACCGTCCCACATGATATGTGATCTCTCCCCCAGCTGAAGGCCCAAGGCATCTCTGACCTGATCGTTCCAGATGAGCGGCTGGCGGTCGATCTCCTCCTGACAGCTAGGAGGGGACTGTAAGAGACTGAGGCGGAGCCGCCTCCAAACCATGAGAAGGCTACGAATGAGCGGGAAGCGGGGGTGAGTGAGCGGTGCAGAAGTGAAGATCCACCTGAGGGACGGTAGCCACTCTCCACCTCGGCGCGGGACGCAAGAACCGATCCCCTGCTGAAGTAACATCTTCCACGTTTGCCCCCCCGGGGTCAAACCGCGGATAACCAACTTGCCCAGCAGGGCCTGACTCTGAAGCTCAGGATCGATGACCCCCAAGCCACTCTCAGCCTGCGGAAGAATGACTGTCTGCCAAGCTACCCTGGCTCTGGTATCTCTGAGACCATCCCCCTCAGACCACAGGAAATTTCAGACCAACCTCCTGAGCTGTGCCACGCTGGATCTCGAGAAACACCAACAAGAGGCCACATACCATGCCGTGGCGAGGAGAACCTGGTTGACTACAAGAGCACGACCTGCAAGAGAGAGCTTAGCAGTGCTCCAGAAAGCCAGCTTCCGTCGAATGGAATCTAGCACCGGGAGAAACTGCTGAGCTGGCGTGATGTCCAGGCCGACCTGAAAGCCGAGATATCTAGCTGTCTGTCCCCGCGGGATCCATCTGAAACCCAAAAACCTCCCCCACTGTGAGCACGCCCTGGGGTTTGTGAGAAAACCAACTGATTTGTTCCAGTTGATTTTCGCACCGGCTGCCGAACAGAAGACCTCTAAGGCCAGCCTCACCCTCTCCAGCATCATCTCATCATCCTGAACGTACAGTGTTGTGTCATCTGCATACTCCGAGTCCAGGAGCTCCGTGTCCTCCCGGATGGGAAGGCGACGAACACCCCGGATCCCGGTCGACCTCGCCCGAAGGTAGTATGTCATGGCCTCGGCGAAGAAGAGAAACAGGTAAGGAGCGAGGGGCAACCCTGACGCACTGATCTCTCCAAACGAAATCGCTCTCCCATCTTGCCGCCGATGATGACCCTGCTGGAAGCTGTCCTGTATAACGCTGAAATACCTTGAATCCATCCTACTGGGAACCCTAGTCTCTCCAGAGTACCCTCCAGGAAGGACCAGTCCAGTCGATCGTAGGCCTTCTCAAAGTCGAGAAGTAGGATGGCTAAATGTGACCCACTGTGCTGAGCCCACTCCGTCGCCTCTGAGAAGGTGAAGACATTATCCAGGATACTGCGATCCTGGATAAAGCCTGTCTGAGTGTCATGAATGAGGTCAGGAAGTAGAGGTCGAACTCTGGCGCTGATCATCTTGGCAAGGATTTTGTAGGCAGTGGTGAGGAGAGTGATCGGACGCCACTGACGGATCTCCTGTCGATCTCCTCCCTTCGGGATGAGGCAAATCAGTCCCGAGGAGAGGCTCTCTGGCATATATCCGCTACTGAAAATCCTCTGAAGGGCTGCTAGGAGGGGCTGATGGATCTGATCCCAGAAGGAGGTGAAGAAAGCGCGAGAGAGCCCATCCTCGCCAGGGCATTTCTGCCCATCGATGGCCATCAAGGCCTCCAGCATCTCGTCAGTAGTAAACGGTGCCATCAACGTCGCCTGCATGCTGGGCTGAACAAGGGCTGGAATGTGCCTCCACACCTCCTCGCGGGAACGTCGAGTACGAGGGGCAAGCTGCTCCTGCTGGAAAAGAGTCCTGTAGAAGTTGGTAGCCAACCCCAAGACCTCACCCGGATCAGTAACGATGTGTCCCTCCGCTGTCCTAAGACTCCGTAGCTGATCACCTGCTGCTCTCTGGCCATGCGTCCTGAAGAACTCCCTGCTGCTCTCTGGCCATGCGGCGCTGGAGAGTCTCCTCAAGAAGGGCTTTGGCTCGAAGGGCCTGGATCCGAAGCTCCTCCGAGCCCGGGGCTGCCTGCTGGAGTCGCTGAATGGAGGCGAGGTCCGCGCGAAGAGCTCTCTCTCTGCCCCACCACTCCTGGCGAACCTGAAGCGCTGCGAGTTGGCAAATCTGGCTGGACTCCTGCAAAGCCTGCGCCACCGAATCTACCAGATCCACGCACTCGCCCCAATCTCTGTCCCAAAGGCCACCGATACTACTGCGCACCTCCCTCGAGAAGATGGAATCGGGAATCCGGCACGAACGGGGAGGAAGGGACTGATTTGCCGAGTCTAATGATAAGAGCACAGGCGCGTGGTCGGAGAGTGTCGTCCCTGGCACTATACCCGCCTGACCACCTCTGCTGATGGGCCCAATCACTGACATAAAATCTATCCAATCTCTCCAGGAGTCTGCCTCCTTCCCTGCGGAAGCCCCATGAGAAGTCCAAGCTCCTGTGCCAACGGCGGAAGGACGGGTCTCTCCAGCTGTCCCTACCTCCTGTCGCGAAGATAAAGGAGTCCCAAGCGGACTGCTTTGCCTGAGCCATACCTGTAAACTCTGGTCCTCTGCCCTGCTGGTCCTCCAAAGTCTCCAGATTGTTGAAGTCATCTCCAACAATCCAGGAATCCATGTCTGGGAGAATCCCTGTGAGTGTCCTCTAGAAAGTGGCTCTGCATTGGAGGTCTGTGGGAGCGTAGATGTTGAGGATTCCTATTTTGGAACCCTCCAACTCTATGCCAACCCAAAGTGCACGGCCTGGAATCAACGTACCATGACCAAAAACTCCCTGGGCAAACAGCTCGCACACGGAAGTACAGACACCGCCACTCCTCCCTTGTGCACCAATCGAGGGCTCCCAATAAGTGTGAGAGCGTCCAGGGAGGATCTTCCCGCAGCTACGGGAATGAGCCACTGAAAGCTTATGCTCCTGGAGCAGAAGTATATCCAAGCGACCAATCACTGCTGGTTGAAGTTCCTGTCTCAAGATGAGCTTCCTAGGACCACGGGTGCCAGAAGAATGAAACCCGTTCACGTTCCAGGAGACAAGGTGTAAGCTCATGGTGAGGACTGGTAGGCTGCGAACAACTGTCTGCTTGCGGCTGATGTCGATGAAGAAGCTGACATTTCGGAATGGAGGCGCTGACGCTTTTGACAGGGTTTGGAGGGGGAGGCGGGGTCGTCCTGCCCGTTCTTCAAAACTTTTAGCAAAGGCGTGAGGCCTTTAGTGCCATGGACAAATGCTTTCTCGAGCCAACTCGAGATCTCTGAGGTAGTCATCTCGTAGAAGGCTCGGAGTTTCTGAGGAGTCCAGGCTCTGACATCCTGGGGAAGGGGCCACGACAGAGGGGGCCTGAGGATCACAATCAATCTGAAGCGCTTGGCGGCGTAGCGCCACCGCAGGCGCACGTCACCCTCGGACCACTGAGTCTTGAGAAGCTGTCCACCCGACGGGCCTATCCAGGAGCAAGCCTGAGCGTGCGTTTGCTCTCTGAGAGCCTCCCAGACTGAGTCGTCTGTCCAAGTCTCGGTGCCGTCGCTGAGAAATGTGAAAGCAAAGCTAGGGCCATCCCTCGGGGCCAAGGTTGCGATCTTCCCATCCGCCCCTTTACGGAGCAGGAAGATACTGATGTCGAGACAAGCAGGGAAGGTCCCAAGGTCGGCCACATCCAAGTAGTCCCAGGGGCCAGATCTGTAGAAGTCGCGAGGAAGCTCTCTCTCCTGAAGCTGAGGCCCGCCAGAGTCTGCAATTGAGGGGGTCGGGCTAGCAGACAGGGAAGACTGCTCCAGGGGTGGTGTAGACTCGAGGTGTCCTGCCTGGGGTGGGGAAGGGGGAGGAGGTTGAGGGGTAGGCAACTCAGACTCCACGGAAGCGACTAGCGGGGGGGTGGAGGAGGGGGAGTGGGGGCTGCCCGCGGCTGAGGAATCATCGGTATAGCTGACACTGCAGGAGAGCTGAGAGGGGCGAGGGGAGGGGGATGGGGCTGAAATTGGGACAGGGGCTGAGTAGGAAGAGGAGGGGGCTGAAGAGGAAGAGGCGGGGGCTGATGCTGCGGGTCGGGAAGAGGGGGTGCGACTGGGGAAGGGGTTGGGGCTGAGTGGAAGGGGGCTGGGGAGCGGAAGAGAGGGGGACCTGAGGTTGCGGAGGGTGGGCTACAGTCAAAGAAGAAGCTCTCCCAGGACCCTGGGGCGGCTGCCTGTCAGGTCTCTGAGGCGCTGCTGCAGGTTGGGTAACCTCTGCCTCCTTGCCTTTTTCAGAAATCTTCTTATTCTTTCCTCTTTTCCTTCTGACCTCGGTCCAGCCGCCAGCCATCTCTGGACTAGACTCCGTCTGCCTCTGCTCCTCCTGACGTGGCTGCCCGGAGGGGGGGGAGGGGGCGGAGGGGGGGGGCGGGGGGGGCCGAGAGGAGCTGGAGAATCGTGGACAAATAGCAGCCAGGTGCCCAAAGCCGTGACACCTCAGGCACTGGCCTGGCTGTCCTGTGACTACCATGCTCTGGGTAATGCTGCCAGCGTCTATCACGATCTCAATCACTGCGGGGAGAGTCGCAGGGTCTGCCACAGCCACACGGACTCGGGGGGCTCCTGCCGCAGTAACCGCGTCGACGAAAGTGTCATGCATTACCCAGCCAAAGTGGGAGCCCAGGTTTCTGACTATCGGCCGCAACTCAGCAGCAAGGCCTGGAAAAACTAGCGTCACTGGGTGGCGAGGTATGCGGAAACGAGCATCAAAATCCGCTGCGCTGAATCCACGGTACCAAGGGACTATCATGATGATCTTTCCATCCACAGATGTGGGGGAACCAGCAATCAGGTTGCTCGCAGCTTTCGCAGTGGAGAGTTTAAGCGAGAAGATGCCCCTTCCCATAAGGGCCACCTCCTCGATGTGGCTGTCCTCTAGCATGAGAGTGGACTGGAGCCAGTCCCCTGATGGCTGATTTGGAGGGAGAGTGTCCAATGACTCTGCCATAGACGGAAGTAAGGGCAAAGTCATTGGCAACCTCTTGTACCCGAGACAACTGCTGCTCTGTCAAGATAACGCGGTAGGCATCTGGAGAGGGAGGGTCCGGTTGGGCCTCCGGTTCCGGGCAGGGAGCGGCCATACCGCCAAGACAAACTGCGAGACCTCTGATGAAGAAGAGGCTGCCACCCAAAAAGGGGGGAGATAGACGAGGGGGTGGAGCCTGGGTGTGACGAAGAAGGGTGAGGCGAGACGAAACGAAATGAGGCGGGTGGGGGAAGCGGAGGCGAAGGCGGGGGCGGAAGGCGGAAGGCGGAAGGGGTGGAGGGCGGATGGCGGAGGCGAGAGCGGAGGCGGAGGTCGAAGGCGAGGGGGAGGGACGGCGGTGGAAGCGAGGGCGGGGGGCGGAGGGGGAGGGGGGAGGGCGAGGGGCATGGGCGGAGGTCGGAGGGGCGGAGGGGGGTGAAGGGCGAGGGCGGAGGGCCGAGGGGGGCGGAAGGGCGAGGGGGCGGGACGGAAGGGCGGAGGGGCGAGGGGCGGGGGGCGACGGAGAGCGAGGCGAGAGGGCGGGGGCGTAGCGAGGGGCGAGGTGAGGCGGAGGGGCGAGGCAGGGGCGGGCGCGGCGAGGGGCGAGACGAGAGGCGGGGGGTGAGGCGAGGGGCGAGGCGAGGGTCGAGGGGCGGAGGGCGTGGGGGTGAGGGCGTGGAGGCGGGGGTGTGCGGCGAGGGCGAGGGGGGTAGGCGAAAGCGAGGGGGGGGAGGGCGAGGGAGAGAGGCGAAGGAGGGTAGGGAGGTAGAGGCTGCGGGAGGGAGGGAGGGGGGCTCGCAGGAGCAGGAAATAACTTGTGTTGATGATGACCTCCCCCTCATGAGCAGTGGTTTGCTTCGTATGATGCAGGGAAGAAAGGATGCGTGAAACTTGGGAATGATTATGCCTGTGACGTTGTTGGCATTGGAGATGTGCATCTAAAATTCCCAAACGGTTCTAAATTTGTATTGCACAATGTGAGAGATGTGCCACAGCTCAGGAAGAGCTTGATATCCACTGGGCAGCTTGATGATGCAGGGTATCTCACCCAATTTGGTCATTCTATGTGGAAGGTGCTTAAGGGAAATATGGTTGTGGCCAAGGGCTGCAAATCAGGCACCTTGTATCCATTGTATGTTGAGGGTGTTGACGCTAATGTAATCCATGTGACCGAGCAGCCACACACTTCATTGTGGCATAGCCGGTTGGGCCATATAAGCCAGAAAGGAATGAAAGTATTGTCTTCTTTGGGTTACTTGCCGAGACTTAATTTTTCTGATTTTTCAGCATGTGATCATTGTATTTATGGCAAACATAAGCAATCAGCCCATAAAAAGGCTGGAAATGTTAAGCAAGAAGTCCTAACTTTGGTGCATACAGATGTATGTGAAATGCCCAACCTTTCTTTGGGCGGTGCCAAGTATTTTGTCACTTTTATTGATGATGCATCCAAGAAGATATGGGTCTATCCCATTAAGCATAAGAGTGATGTGTTCAAAGTCTTCAAGACTTGGTTGGCACTTGTTGAGAATCAGACAGGAAAGAAGCTTAAATGCCTCAGGTCTGATAATGGAGGGGAATACCTCTCAAGGGAATTTACTACATTTTGTGATGAGAAGGGGATAAAGAGGGAGTTGCCCGCTCCCTACAATCCTCCACAAAATGGCGTGGCTGAAAGGGCAAATAGGACCATTCAAGAGAGGACTCTTAGAATGCTCTCACAAGCAGGATTGACCCATGGTTTTTGGGCAGAAGCTGTTAAGACAGCAGTACATCTCATCAATAGGTCACCCAACAGGGCCTTGGATTTGAAGGTACGTGAGGAGGTGTGGTCAGGAAAGCTACCCTCTTACAAACATCTCAGGGTGTTTGGCTGCCAGGCCTTTATGCATGTCAGAAGGGAAATACGCAGCAAATTAGACCCAAAGTCACGCAAGTGTATCTTTCTTGGGTATGGTGACAATGGAGAGATGGGCTACAGGTTGTGGGACCCTGAATCTCACAAGATTGTGAGGAGCAATGATGTGATTTTTCGAGAAGATAGGATGCAAAAACAGCCTATCAATACCATTGGAGTGAGAAGAGTTATTTTTGAGGAGGAAGGACCTCCAGGACAACCACAAAATGCCAATCAAAATGCTGTCCAAAATGGTCAAAATTAGCAGCCACCTCCGGCTTTTAATGCTCCATATTATCCTCCACAGGAAGAGCCACAAATGCAGCCTGAGATTCAGCAAGATGTGCTTCCAGAGCAGCCTGTACAGCCCCAAAATATGCAGGAACAGCAAGCAAATCAGCCACCTAATCAAGATGGTTGGGTTAGGCGGAGCACCAGGGTGTCCCGGATGCCTGACAGGATTTTTCCAGGGGTGAATGCACTTGATGATTACATCATGATGACAGATTGTGGTGAACCCTCGTGCTTTAAAGAAGCCATGAAGAGGGAGGACGCAAAGAATTGGCAGAAAGCCATGGTTTCAGAGACGCAATCTCTTGAGAAGAATCAGACATGGAATCAGTGCAGTTGCCTGCAGGCCAGAAAGTCCTACCATGCAAGTGGGTTTATAGGTTGAAGATCACTCCAGGGGATGCTAAGCCCAAGTACAAAGCAAGATTAGTTGCTAAGGGGTTCAAGCAGGAAAAGGGAGTTGATTTTGATGAAATCTTTTCTCCTGTAGTCAAGATGACTACATTGAGGACTGTTTTAGCTTTGGTTGCTTGTCAGGACATGGATCTTGTCCAAATGGACGTGAAGACGGCCTTCCTTCATGGAGACCTTCACGAGGATATTTATATGCAGCAACCAGAGGGATATCAAGTCAAGGGAAAAGAAGGGCTTGTATGCAAATTGTAGAAGAGTTTTTATGGGCTCAAGCAGGCACCCAGAGAGTGGTATCACAAGTTTGATGCTTTCATGAAAGCACAAGGATTCAGACGGTCTGATCATGATCATTGTCTCTACACTAAGAAGGCAAGAGATGGTAGTCTTCTTATACTCATTCTTTATGTGGATGATATGCTTATTACTGGGAAGTCATCTATTGATATGAATGCTTTGAAGGCAAAACTGCACAAAACCTTCGACATGAAGGATCTTGGTGATGCAAATCACATTCTTGGTATGCGGATTGTGAGGAACAGGTCAAAGGGTTTACTCTATCTTTCTCAAAAAGAGTACATTGGCAAAGTTCTGGAGAGGTTCAATATGGATAAGGGGAAGGCTTTGAGCACACCCTTGCCACCATATTTGAAACTCAGCCAAAAGGACAGCCCTCAGTCAAATGATGAAAGGGCTCAGATGGCCAAGGTTCCTTATGCTTCTGCATGTGGCAGTGTGATGTATGCCATGGTTGCTACTAGACCAGATATTGCCTTTGCAGTGGGAGTGGTCAGTAGATATATGGCTAACCTCGGTAAGAGGCATTGGGAGGCAATTAAGGGTATATTGAGATACCTTAAGGGGCCTCAAGATGTGTGCATATGTTTTGGCAAGCAAGATGCAGAAGTGCATGAATACACAGATTCAGATTATGCAGGGCATGCAGACAACCGTAAGTCCACCATGGGCTACGTGTTTACTTTCACAGGTGGTGCTATTTCATGGATATCCAGGTTACAGAGATGCACAGCATTGTCTACCATGGAGGCAGAGTATATTGCAGCCACTGAGGCTTGCAAGGAGGCCATATGGCTTTCACGTCTGGTGGGAGACTTGGGTTTTTCAGGGGATATTCCTTCTTTGCATTGTCATAGCCAGAGTGCTATTATGTTGGCAAAGAATCCGGTCTTTCATCAGAAGACCAAGCACATTGATGTTAAGTACCACTTTATTCGTGAGGTATTGCATGACAACTTGTTAGAACTTGTCAAAATCCATACTGATGATAACCCTGCGGATCTTTTCACCAAGATCTTGCCAGCAGAGCGGTTTGCACATTGCAGGGCACTGATGGGTGTTGGATAGGCCATATCTCATGTTTTGGCCTTGTACATTCTATATGTACTTGCTGTTATTTCTGATTTTTTGAGGCACATTGCCTTCAGGTGGGAGGTTGTTGGGGTTAAGGCCCCGTGCCATCTCATGTACACTCTTTTGTTACAGGTTATAGTGTGAACACGGTTCACTTCGAACTGGTTCCACCCAAGTGTCTATCCTAATATATTCTTGAGGGTTGTGGTGTGCCCTTGCTTCTCATTCACACCCACCACTCTTGTGGTCTTGGTCTTGCTCTCCTCCACTCGCTTTCGCTTCAGAATGATCTCAACTAATAAATATTCTTGTGAGTAGGCTATCTTAGATGATTATAGGCTTCTTGGGATCTGCCGTGATCCCCTGGGCCCTTGACAAAGACTACATGACCTCAATATTCTATTTCTTTCTTGAAGCACTCACTGTTCTTAGGATTGAGGAAAAGCTGGTTTTCTGGAAGCAATTGCATAATGTTGTCTAAGTGTTCCTTATGCTCCTTAATAGTGTTACTATACACTAGGATAACATAAAAAAGAACACTAGAAATTTAATGAGGTATGGCTGTAAAACGCTCCTTATAAGTCTTCCTGATGTGACAGGAGCATTTGTCAGACCAAAAGGCATTAGTAGAAATTCACAATGGTATTTATGAGTAGGAAAGGCACTCTCTGCTCATTCTCCTTGATGATATCCAGATATAACTTGCTGAAATTGTGCCTCTTTCAGCACATCAAGTAGATAATTCAGTAGCGGTTCTTTGTAAAGACTCTATAATTATTGCAGAACCATCTTTCTTCCATACTAGTAGCACGAGTACTGAAATTGAAAATATTGGGTTTTATCAATCCCTTATACACAAGTCAAGCATCGCTTTACATCCGATTCGTTCAATAGGGAGTCTACATGGAGGTGGAGACCTAGGTTCTAGTTTGATAGAATGATTTCAGTATCGATTATTTGTTAGGACTCTATAATCGTTGCACATCCTAAAAGAACCATCTTTCTTCCGTACTAGCAACACTAGTACCGAAATGGAAAATATGGGGTACACTGAACCCTTTATCCAAAAGTCAAGCAATCTGTTGCTTGACATCCAATTCATTCAACAGGGAGTTTACATGGAGGTGGAGACCTAGGTTCTAGTATGATAGAATGATCCTTGGTTGACGAATGGGCATATGAAAGGTAGAATCATCAATAAAACGATCATCGTATGGCCAAAGGAATGTCAGCTTTCCCCTCTCTTCAGGAGCTGAAGGTTGCTTCCCATCCTTTAAGGCAGATAAGATGGCAACTGGCATCCTGTTTGAAGCTTGCTGATTTATGTAGAACTAATGGGTTGAATGGGAAGAACATCTTTATCTCCTCGAATAAGGGTCTCCTCCCTTTATGAATGAAACTACATTGATGTGTATGAGAATTGATTTAAGCAAATGTCACAACTCTAAGATTTGCACAAAACCATATCCACAGCAAGCAAAGGAGCCAACATTTTGCATCTTTATGCTTTTGAACCTTGAAGAAAACTCTCTTCACAATGCAAGTATCTTCTCCTTCATTTCCTTCAAAAGCTCTTGAAAGAGTGAATTCTTATGGGATGAGGCTTCGCATGCATTATCTTGATGACGCAATCAATAATTAGATCATAATTACCACCTTTGTCAAGAAGAACTACAATCTTTTGCCCATTAACAAATCATAAACCTTAAGAAGGATCATATGGTCTGGATTGATGAGTTGATTGGATTCCATAAATAGTGGAAGAAGGTTTACCGTCTTCTCTTAACAAGGAGGTAGATGCTCCCACCTGCTTTGTTCCCTTTCTCTCCATGAATTTTGACTTGACAAGCAACACTAGACACTCACAAAATGGATGACCAGCTGCCTTTTTGCACCCAAAGCACCTCTTTGCTAAGGATTTGTTCTTTTCTCTCTTTCGACATTGGTGGCATCAAAACATACGGTTGGGAATTATCTTTCCTTGCTGTAGTATTCACCGCTTTGACTCTTTCAGTTTTAAATGAATTTTCTAAAATACTCCCCTCTTGAAGAGCTAGACTTGTTAGGAGTGCAAGGATTTATAGATACGGAGGCTTCATTGGGGGAACCAAACCTTTTCGGATTCGATTCTCTCCACAATGTCAGCAAGCTTGATAGCTTGATTCAAGGTGTTGGAGCAAACAATTCAAGTTCATAATTGATACTCAGCTTGGGATTTGTTGTGTACTTAATGTCTTTATCTTTCTTACTCATTTTCCTAAATTCGAAGGGAAGTCTCAAGCACGTTGCATGAGGGATCAATTTATATTTTCACCCTTCAAGCCTTGCTCCTCTTAAAACTACCAGGAATTTTTTCTCCATGTGTGGGGATATTATACTGCTTGCTGGTGAGTATTTGTGTCTCTTTTCTATTTGCTTAGGGTATGGCACTCTAGTCCTTATGGTCCTCCTGTTAATTTTTCTAAAATGCATTTTGATTCAAAGAATGTCCTTCCATTCTCTCAGAATCAGGGCTCAATATGATTTCTACAATAAAAGGTGTATACTATAGTCAGTGGTATGTACATATCCCATGGCAGAGTGAAAAAGGCACAGCTGAACAAGACACCATCTGCATATTGTTAAACCTTTTTATGTCTGTGGGGATTATACCTGTTCACGTCTTCACTGGCTGAAAGGGATAATACCTATTTATTACATACTACCAGGCGGGCTTACGTAGCTATGCCAAAGCGTGTTGTTGTGATAAGCTGAAATTGTGTGTAGTGGAGCGAAAAGATTGGAAGCTATTTTTCTATTAATTATGGAATATATGAATTAAAAAAGAGAGAACATGGATAAGGAGAATGAAGGCTGTGGCAAACTTCAGGCTGTCTAAGTCAAAATTTAACTCTCTTTCTTTTCTCTTGAACTGGGAGAAAGGAACTCAGGATTTCCTTGTTTAGAGCTGTTTGATTGGTCTTGAAGCCTTTGTGACAGTACAGACTCCTGCGTTTGTCTGCAGGATACTGACCCCGGAGTACGGCTTTGTGCATTTACAACTAATACCCATTCTTGTCGGATTCTTCACCTACAAGGCAGCAACTGTCGTTGAAGTATTCAGAGATATTTTGCAAGATTCCTGATAGATAGGACTACTCTGAGCATCTTAAGGGTTTTGTTAGTGACGCTAAAGGCCAGCAGTGCAGTGGGCCAATGTTGTAGTCTAGCAATAATTTATTTATTTTTCATTATCTGAATGTGGGATTGTTTGTTTACTATACAATGTATCCAAAGAAAAGCATCCCCAATGAAGATCAAAGATTATCTTTCGCTTCTGGTACAAGGCAAGGTTTGTTTTTCTTCTAGCCTTATGTTGCTTTTCCAGTCCATTTTATATAGAATAGGTGGCTTCGTTGGTCAAATTTGGTGTTTAGGTGTTAACAATTTGAATTGACTGAATGTGGGTTTTATTGTTGCCAGTTTGAGTCAGATTCGATTGAAGTGATTAAAAGGGAATATTTCCCAGCATGTGTTTTCATGTCGCTTCCTTTATCTAATCGTTTGAATCTTTCCTTTAAAGCGTTGTACTTGTGTTTAGCTTATTTTTAAGCTCATTTTTCAGCCTACCTTTGGCTTATTCTCCTGACTTCGTTTTATGGAGGAGAATGAGGCTGTTTGTTTGTATTCCTATCTATAAAAAATGGTGGATCAACTAAGAGTTTGAAGATTGCATATGCATGACCACTCTTTCTACTTCGTTCAAAGCTTATTCAATTACTCGGTTGAAATTGTTTGTCCTCAAAATTTTGTAAGCATGCTCATGGTGTGTTTAGATTCCAGCGATGCAATCATCCTTAACCTTTCCTTTCAAAGCAAGATTTATTCTTATAGATTGCCAAGTAAATGAATTCAAGTATATAATTTTGAATAGTGGTGATCTTGAGATTTTTTGTGCGCTAAGGGAAGCATATTTTTGTTGCATCTAACGTCTATCCTATGTTCCATCTTTGCCCATTGACATGGAGAGATCATTGCTTCCTTTCAATGCGTGATGTGCACTTGTGGACTGTTTTGAGGTGTAGAGTAAATGCACATTCGATTAAACAAAACATTAAGGGAGAAGGGGAAGGAGGAGGAGGAGAGGGGGAGGAGGATGATTATTTGAGTGAGTGTTTCGAGCTATTTGGAGAGGGTGAGGGATTTTTGTGAGAATGAGGACATAGAAGAACAGGAGGCAGTGGATAATATATAACGGATACGTGATCAAGTTTAGCTTTAGGCTTTTTAGGGCATCTTTTAAGGTTAAGGTTATAAGTAGCAAACCTTTCCTGTTACTTGTTTTAGCAAAATTTTCAAAATGCTGCATTTGTTGAATTGTCTTCACATTTTGTGCATATAGCAACTCCAAATTGGTTTTAAATTCAACGGTCTCCTCTCTTGCCCAGCTATTTATATATAAGAAGTGTGAATACTTTAAGTTTATTACAAGGCATATCTATGAAATCCTAAACCCTAGATCCTATATCCTAAAACCTAAACCAACATGTTACTTGAATTAGTAAATTCTCTTGATTCTAGCAAGAGGTGGTTATATCCTAGCCTATTGCTTGAGGAATAGGTTGTCTTTATGTTGAGTTGGCATGCTCAAGCAACACCTTGGAGTGAAATTAAACTTGTAGCTTAAAACAATAGAATCTCTTGATTACAGCTATGGGTTGTGTTGCAAACCAACATGTTGCTCAAAGCAACAACTTGTCTCTGTTGTGTTGTATTCAATCTATTGCTCAAGAAACACCTTGGAGTGAAATTAAACTTGTAGCTTAAACTAACTAAAAATCTGGATTTGTATGACAAACTAACATGTTGCTCAAACAATAGCTTGCCTCTTTGTTATGTTGCATGCAACCTATCGCTCAAGTAACAACTTGGAGTGAAACTAAACTTGTTGTTTTAATCGATAATGTCTCTTAATTCTAGCAAGAGATTGTGTTACATGCCAACCAACAAGTTAGTTAAAAGACTCAGCCTAAGCAATAAGTTTGATGCAACCTAATGTCTTGCTCAAATTTGATATTTTTAAAAATTATGCTAAAATCTTGGGGTTTTTTAAAAACATATTGCAAGAAGGTATTTTTACGGTAGGTAGCCTAGAGAGCAGTTTTCTTTTTTGGAGCCCTTTTGAAGCCACTAGTCACAATTATAGAGAGTGATCCTCATGAAGATCTAATGGTGTGAATCTTATGGATTGCTTTAAGCCAATTAAATTACATGTTCCAAATTTGTGGTCCTAGCTTTTGGATTTTGATGTTTCTTCTCAAGTGCGTTTTTCGACATGACATACGTAATGATGCAGATCAACATTAACAAGGTGCAGATGAAATAATTTGAGGATGGCAATTATAGCATCATGGCTTCGAACTTAATAAGAACCTTTTTCAATTTTTGCTTTTCACTGTAGAGAAGATTCAGGCCCCAAGAGAGGATGCAAGAATCAGGTAGGATCTTGTTTTTGGTTCGTCTTTACTTACTTCAATGACAGAAGCAATCACTAGAAGAGCTCTCTTGTCATCGATAGGAGCTAGAGCTTGTCAATGTTGTTAGAGTCTTGACAATTGTGCCTAGAGTTGGAGTTTGACGATTGATAAGGTTTTGCGTAGCCAACTATCATGATTTAAGGGGAGTAGGATTTGCAATCTCTGAATCTGAGGTTTCTTCTTTGATAGTGCCACAAATATGCCTATGATAGTTGTGGAATGCAATGTCGATGTCAACACACAGGACCAAAACTCTTGTACTCCCCTTCACAAGGCAGTTGATGCTACTCCTTTACACAAAGCTGCTAGGGCGCGTTATATGTCTCCTTGAAAGAGAAGCTAATGTGTACACAGGAGATGAGAAGGGGACACACGCCTACATGTGGCTGATGCGGAGAGGAAGGTGAGAGTCATGAAATGTCTGATCTGCATCACGGTCAAAGTCACAAGAGGGTGAAAATAGTGTAGCACTCGTGACATAGAAGAGTTGCTTGCCCAGGTTTGAGCTAATGCTAAATGCAAAACATGTGACCTATCGAATGATGAGGGACGAACGGAGTGGAGGTCCATATGACATCAAGAGCAAACATAAAAGTTGGGCTTAACAAATCACGTATTGAGACACCAGTAACACCTCTCTCAATTGCTCTAGAAAAAGGTTTGGATGAAATAGGAAGCATCCCTCTCAAGATGCCAAGATTCTGATGCCCAGCATACAATCAATGAGCTCAAAAACATAGCGAGGACACAGCTTAGGTTGCTCAAAAGGTCCCAGAACTAGGAGGAGACGTAGGGGAGGAGGTGGAGAATGAGGCATTAGGGTTGGAGGAGGATCCGAGGGTAGGAGGTGTAAGGTTAGGAGGATGACATACGAGGAGGAGGAGGTTGCATAGGAGATTAGATTTTGTATGAGGGTAGGAGAGGAGGGGGTGGTGTATGAGTGGTTGTACGAAGAGCATATGAGCTGGTAGGATGAGCACACGAGGCTCATAAGAGGAAAAACCATTGCATTTGTTGGCTGGATATATGTGAAAACACCTCTAGACATGACTTTCTTAAATTAGATGGAGCAAATGGATCTAAGACCATCGAGAGTCGTTGGCGTGTCATTCAGCTTATTAACTTTTGGTCTCATGGATGGATGGGATGTATGTTCGTGATTGCTGCTTGAGATGGACGAATGCATTAGGATAATGTAAATGTATCACAAGAGCGTGGACTCGGGTAAAAAATAAGGAGGGAGCAAGATTATGACAGTGTAGGTCAATGGGCGAATCTTACCCCATATAGAGTTATAAATATTAGTCCTGCTACCACTTTTCGAGTGAATTTATCAAAGTTGAGGCTCTAAAAATTAGCCCACCTTTAATTTTGGGCTAATTTATCAAATTTAAAGCTCTAAATATTAGCCTAGCCAACTTGGGAAAGCCTCTAAATTAACCCTTGGGCTAAAATTCGCCCCTAATTTTTTCTCTAGCATGGAGGGGAAACCCATTGATCCACCTACTAATTGATGTCTGAAGTATTGGTAAAATAAAGGGTTTGCAATTCCTCTATCAATTTCAGCATAGTTCAAAAATAAGGTGTACCATACTTTAATACGCCTTCTCTTTTGAACTTATTTTTCCATGTTTGCAAAATGCGAAAGAAATTTACATAATTGGTGCGTGCAAGATGCTGATTTGTCAAATCGTAATACGAATACAACTATTGACATTCAATAATATTCTAGTATCTTATCCATTCATGAGACTTATTCTCACTGTCAATATTCTTGATGCTCAAAAACTTGATGCCTAGGGAAGGGCCCGTCCTCTCAGATTTAACTCTTTGGGGGAAGGAAGCACGTCGTCGCCTTGCCCACACACTATGGTTATAATAGTTATATTATATGTTATCATACATATATTTTTAATTACTCATTCATGTAAAATTGCATGTTTTCAATCTAAATTCTTACAACATTACTCTCTTTTATTGCATGTTCTAGATGCGAGGGAGCAAAGAAAGCCAAGTACGATGCAAGATCAAAGGATGTCAACACCTTTATTCATATGGTTTTACGCCATGTCACAATATTGTATAGACTGCAACGAGAATGAATCATGAGCGCTTGCCTTATTCATGTATTTGTTGGGCTTCAACTCCCAAAAGGCACAAATAATATGGGCATCACCAAGTCAGTAATAAATCATTGGCCGTGACATTTTGCAAGGAGGATGGGGTCCAAACGAACCCTGTGTTGTCATTCTTTTCCTTTAAAATTTTGATAAATGGTAGAAATTGAGTTCAATTTCAAGTTACTAGTTACGTGCTCCACGAGCAAATCTAGTTTTTCTCCAAACCAATTTAGGATTCAGGATGTATGGCTAAGAGTTAAGGGTTTAAGATTTATGATCTAGGGTTTAGGATATATGGTTTAGTGTTTAGGGCTTAGGGTTTAAGGATTTATGGTTTAAGATCTAGGATATAAGATGGAGCGTCTAGGGATTAGCATTTAAGATCTAGGATTTAGGTTCTAGGGTCTAGGGTTTAAGATTTAAGGTTTAGGATTTAAGATCTAGGATTTAGGTTCTAGGGTCTAGGGTTTAAGATTTAAGGTTTAGGATTTACGATTTAAGATTTAAGTTCATGGTGTGGGGTAGATCTAGGATTTAAGATATAGGATCTAGCATTTGGGATTTAGGATTTAGGGTTTTTAGTGTTGAACTTTGGGGTTTACGATTTGAGTCTAGGGTTTAGTATATAAGATTTAATCTTTAAGATCTAGGATTTAGGGTTTAGAATTTAATTGAGAAAGTATTTTTTTTTCATTTGATACAAAAATTGACGATTTCTGGGATTAAGGATTGAAAGTTAGAGACACATTATGTAGACTTGTGTTTTCCCTAAGTTTCTAATCTATTTTCCTAAAACAAGTATTCACCCTAATAGAGGATGTAGATCTAGTATTATACGAGAACAATGAAGTGGTAGTCTTTGGATAAATACGTAGTCTTGATGAGTATGCCATTTTCAAGATTGTAATGAGAGAAGATGTATACTTATAAATCACCAATTTGATTCATATCCATATGGAGAATTTGAAACATTGAGTGATTTGTTACAATGCGACATTCTTTATTTAAAAGCACATAGAACCCTTTAGGTTTAAGATGAAGTCATTCCAAAGACATACTTTATGATGTCAAGAAAACTTAATTGTGAGGCCAAAAAAGTTGAGATGTCTTGCTCTGGAGAAGTATTAGCGATTGGCATAGTCAAGGGCTATGCTCAAAGTCTTCTTTGTTGGTAGGGATATTTAAGTAGATAAGTGAAGGTGTCATTCAAAAAAAAAAGGAAAGTATATCACATTTATAGGTCCATAATCCTGTTAGATCAGGGTTAGCTTCTTGAAATCAAAGCTGCCCAAGACAGTTTTCCTTTTTTGGGGGGGAAGGGGGGCAAAATGTTGTTTGTATATATTGATATTAAAACATATTTTGCAATGTGAATCCATAGTTCATCAACCTCCATAGAGATGCATAGGCAAAAACCAATTCGGAGCAAACAGATGAGTCACAAGTTTAAAAGCTTTTACAATAAAGAATATGAGTAAATCAAGTGTAGGGATGTATGCATGTTTGGTTGGTACACTTTTTGTGCTTAAAAGCATGTGCTAAAAAAAAACTCTTGTAGTACTTTTCAAAAGGGGCTTGCAAAAAAGGAAATTTACTTGGTGGGATGCAAAACAAATGTATCTCTATTATGCAAGAGTCATGTATGTTTTAAACCATCATGACACACCACTTCAATTGTAACTACACACTTCCCACTACCTCTCTTGCAAGTTGGTCATTCTACCTCTTCTCTTTGCTTGCAAAATTCTGTGGGTTTATGTCGCTGTACCTTGCTTTCCCACTTCCTCCCATGAAGTCTCTTGCTCTCACTCTCTATTCTAGTAGCCGCTTTGTCTCTATACTAGTTGCCTCTTGAATCACAAGAATGTCTTGCTCATAAATTGAGCTTCCACAAAGAGGTTCTCTCGTATCGCTATAGATTTTCATGAGATTTCAGCATGAATGGCAAGAATCCATGAAATCTTACACACATGAATGTCCTAGAATGGGAGTGACTCGCAGTGTTCACTGAGCCTAGAAAGAGCAAGGACTATAGAGTGAAGTCCAAAACTAATTACGAGCCCAACCTTCTACGAGAAGCAATAGATAGATTTGTATTATCGGGTTTATCAAGAGGTTTCCCCCAATAATCAATTTGGAATTGCATTTGTGATGGGTTTTGCCCTTAAGCATTCCAGGGTTGCAATAAACGCCAACATAAAGGACGCTTACATTGTGAATTACTTTATATCATTGTTTTGTTAATGAGTTTGACGACATGTGGGATGCTGAGTCCCCCAAACAATTAAACCAAGAGAAAGTGCTGTTGTGACAACTACATTTGTGCTTTATGATGGGTTTGACCTTGCATTTGCTCATCATCAACATTCCCTGATTTTCCGTCCACCCATACAATTCCATTATCAACAACAAATTTTATTCCGTTAAGGTGAATTTCTTGTCCCCCCCCCTCCCCCCCACCTTTTCCCCTTCCACTCACCACTACCCCCTCTCCACGACCACCAGCACCACCACCCTTCCCCCCCCCCACCTTTCCCCCTCCACCCACCACCATCCTCTCGTCCCCAACCCCCCTCCATGAAACCCTCCCTCCACCCTTCCCTACCCTCCCTCCTCCAACCCCCCCTCTCCATACCCTCCTCCCCTGCATGAACCCCCCTCCACCCCCCGCAGCCTTGGGCGTTGCATGCCTGTGCCCACGCAGCCTGTCGCCTCGGCTCCCGCGCTTATCGCTCACACATGCCATGTCGTCGTCTATTGCCTCGTGTGCCGTGCTCTCCTCCACCTAATTTCACGTGCCACACCATTGCCCGCCGCCTCACATGACATGCCCCACGCATGCGTGTCACCACCTCGTGCACACACTATTGTGCCACCTCGATAATTGCACCGCCACCTCCTACACTCATTGATCATGCCTAAAGCGCTGCACTACCTCGAGTGCCGGCCACACCACCTAAGGTGCTGCATTGCGCATGTCGGGCGTTGGCCGTGCACCCGTCTGCCACCTCACTGCACCATCGCCTACCACACACATCCCAATGCCTACGCACTTCCTCTTCGTATCGCCATGGCACACGCCCATCGTTCTGTTTTGCCACATCACACGCCAGCGAAAGGACAAGAGAGAAGAGGAGAGAAAAGAGAGTGAGGAGAGAGAATGGAGAAAGAGAGAGAGGAAAGATAGAATCTAACCTTAGTCTAATAGGAGCTAATCGTAGTACCTTAGATTAAATTAGGCCCAAAAAGAAAAAGAAAAAGAGAAGAAAAGGGGAGAGTGATAGAGCTCATAGGTAGTTAGGGATGTTTTTCTAGGTTAGTTACCTATTTTTACCCCTTCTTCGAGGGCTCATATCTTGGCCATTTATAGGCCAAATCACACCTGATTTGAACCCAAATTTCATGCACAAAAAGGATTTATATCAAAAGAAAAATTTCACGTAATTTTACCATCATTTTGGGTCTCGATAGTCGCCACTACGTAGGCATTGATTTTGACCCGTTGATTGCATATTTTTTTGCCATTTCGAGCCACAGCTCAACCCCCTCCTGGTGAGGACACAAGTGCCTCAACTATTGAGGAAAATATCCTCAAGCTCCCAATTTTGCTCCAATTGTTCCAGTGCAACAACTGCAACCTGGAGAGCTAGAACCTCACTCTGAGTATGAAACAGAATATCCTATGTACTACATGGATGGTGCCGAAGGACTCATTCTGGTGTATGCTAATCAAGTAAGGCCAACCACATATCGAACACCAATCAAGTGTTTTGATTGTGGGAAAACCCACCACATAGTGGAATGCCCACACAAGGGTAACCCCATTACATTTCAACCTTTGTGCAGAGAATGTGGAGTTGGGCATGCATGCATGAACTATCCACTAAGAGCAAAGCTTCAACCAACCAAGGAAGTAAAACCTGAAGTACCCCTTGGGATGATCAGTGTGGAAAATCATAGTGTGGCTACATAAAGTGTGGTATGGCAGCTAGTCTTGATCATAACAAGACAGCAAAAAGAAGCAACATGAAAAAAAACCCTTTCCACTCAAAAAGCAAAAATCCCTCTAGCAAAACAAGCAATGCCAATCCCACAACTCAGTGAGGCCCAATGCATGTATGGAAAGTGCCACCCAAGAAGTAAAGGAAGCATACCCCAACATTAAAACTGAGAAGGGGAGAATTGGGGTCTCCAAAAGGCCCCCAATTAGTGTTTCTTAATTTCAAGGGATTAGTGAGGTATTTGAGGTGTACCAATGGGAGAGCTCCTTTTTGTGGGGCAATGCCATGGTGAGGTGGAGGGTGGGTAGACTTGCAAACATCCCCTATTGGCTACTCCTCTTACACTAAGGACCACTCAAACCATCCTCCCCCCTCCCCCCCTCAACCCATGCTTGACCCTCCTCCCATATGCACCTCCCCCAAGCAATCCTACAAGTCATTCAAGAGGCGATGAGCCTTCTAGGCAAATTTCCCCCCCCTCTCAACTTGTTGAAGGCCTGCCCCCTCCTCTTCTCTAGTCCAGCTCCATTCTCCCTCCATTTTTCAAATGTGGCAACTCATTTGGCAGCTTCTCTGCCCCCCTACTTTGGTCCACTGTCTTTCTCCCTCTCCAACACCTCCTGTAGCAGCTGCTCATTCTCTCTCCATTCGTAGCTATAGCACCTCCTACAGTAGTTGCTCATCCCCCTCTACTCTTTCTCCCTCCATTCCTAGCTATAGTACCTCCTCTAGTGGCTTCTCATCCCCCTCTGCTCTTTCTCCCTCCATTCCTAGCTACAACACCTCCTGGAGCAACTGCTCATCCCCCTCTGCCTTTCTCTGTCCGTTCCTAGCTACAACACCTCTTAGAGCTGCTCTCCATCTTCACTTGCACCTTCTATACCTTCCCCCCCTTCCCTCTCTCTCCCTCTATCAGAGCTGCTCTCTCCCTCCAAGCTGCACTTTCAGGTCCACTCTTGCTGTTGTGAACTCTGTACAAGCATGGTGGGGAGACCATACATGTCCTCTGTGTCCCATAGGAGCAAAAATGCACTGGGTGAATGGGTGCCTTGCACCTACAGCTTGAATGATTGCATAGTCATGAGAGGATTTGCCAAGGGTACAACATAAGCTTCCCAAGAGCAAGAGAGGTGATTTTTGCATGAATGGAAGGGCCGCATCATGAAGTTCAAGCTTGGGAAGAAAGGATGGCTTGCAAAGGTGCAACACATCTACATGGGGAAGGACATGCGCCTTCCTCCGTCAAGCAGTCAATCGACAATACAATCACATTGTAAGTTTGCATTTTGTGTAAGATTTCTAAGTGTAATGAGTCAGTTTGAAATTTTATTTTGAAATAGCACTTGTGCATAGCAGATGTATTTCCTTCAGACTTTGAGGAGTGGGAACCAGTCGAGTGCTTCTTAGGTAAGTTTACTACCATTCATGAGGATTTAGGAAGACAAATGCATGCTAGAGAGAAGTCCTCTGCTTTGAAACAGAGAATATCTATTGGTATAATGCCAAGTAAAGGGGTGAATTGGGGAAGCAGGTCAGGTGAACAAAAGGGTGATCTGTTTCAATGCCATGTATGTAAGGACAATGCGGTTGTCAAGTATCACATCTCCTGCCAAATGTTATATTTTGCTTTCCAATATAGGCGCTGGAAGAAAACAAGAGGCAATTGGCTCCCCCTTGACTCTAACAATGATGATAATATGGGGGTAAGTTTATGTATTGATTCTCATTTAGGAGATGTCAAGAATGTGATCGTCCCATCACAATGGACTCTCAGGGATGTGCGGGAACACCTATTGGTCATGGAGGATGGCATGTCTGAGTCCTTTCACTTTACCTTAAATGGTGAAAAGGTAGGAAAGTGTGCAGAGAAGCGCATGCATAGTGCCACTTTTATCCCTCCTGCAATATTGAAGATGGTAAACAATGTGAGGTGGAACAATTGTGGATTTTGACATTTTCCAATTCATAGTGGTGCAATTAATTTTGATGTTTTGAATGGTTTTGTTTCATGTCGATGTCAAGTATTGCCCAAAAAAATTATAATTCATTTTATTATTTGTATTTAGAACATTTGGCTATATATAGGTTATTAAGTTACTTTAGTTTCAAAGTTTCACTATCATAGCCATAGTCCTCCTAGCTACCAAACTACCATGGATTCTGCTAGGTCTGCTTTCCACGATTTCATATCCCGTACTCCATTAGTTATTAGAGAGGAGGAGTTATTTTTAGTCTTTGATAAGAGCATAGATGTCCTAGGTACCTACTTGGGAGCGCGAGACGATTTTGAAAACCTCATCAAGTATATGCAAGACCACATCACAAGTTTTGCATATCAACTTGATGAGTCTACAAAAAGATGGGTCCCAGTTGATTATTTGAAGTACTTGTTCAATCAAGAACCCAGGTTTGTGAAGTGTTTAGATTGCTTTCGAGCCCAACTCACACCCCTAGGGTTTAGAGAGGTGGACACTGATGACCTCCTAGCATGTGGAGTCATCGGAAACACAGGAAATAGGTTCCTATCCTGGGAAATGACCTTTATTTTCCTTCTCTAGGAGGGACAAATGGAAAAGGAGGCCTCAACCTCAAGCCCTGACCCTACCCCTGCCCTTGCCGATCCTCTTATTTCTATAGATGATCCCAACATCTATAATGAAGAGCCCATTCATAAAGAAGCTGAGGAGCGGGAAGCTCTGTTGGCCTTGGAAGTGCTCCAGAGACCTCCTTAACCCCATTCTACTTCTCAAATTCCATCCACCTTGGGCACCACCTCTATTGACCCCGCAACAGTGATATGGTTTCTTGCTCCCCTTCTTGTTAATGGAGAACAATACCTCTTTCTCCATGACATCGAGGTTATGTTTGGTCTTCGGGAGACAAAGCTCTTGGTGTCCCTTGTGGATATGAGGTGGACACAACTATGCAAGAACCTGAGTTTTTGGGAGCAAATGATTCAATAGAAGAGGTTCTTGCTTTCACACTAGCCAAAATCAAAGATGCAGACAAATCGATCTACCTCGACCTACCTAATGTTCCAAAAGAAGCCTCCACATCTCACTTCGGACAGTAGGAGGCCTTTGGATCAATCCTCATTGACAAAGAGGAAGGGATTGAGCATGACGATTCCATAGTGGTGGTAAGAAACTATGAGCTTTGAGTTTCTTCTCTCTTGGTATAATTTTGCTTTATCGGCGTTCTAATGTAATGTTGGACTGTTGCACGAGGCATTTGAGGTTGACCTCTTCTCATCTCGGCAATGCCTTGTTCGCAATAGCTTCGGCCGAGAGATCACTCACTGGCACATTACATTGGCCAAGCAAACGAGCGCTTTGTGGTTATCCCACAAAGGTTGAGATCACTCACTAACACATTACCTTAGCCAAGAAAAAGGGCGCTTTGCAGTTATCCACAAAAAGTTTTTGCGACAAAGCACTGATGACCTTTTGAAGTGCAAGACCTTGACATGAGTGATTGGTCATGTTGACATCAATCGAAATGCTGACAAGGTCACTTTGGTGAACTGCTCAATGCTTTTGGAACCAATTTTCAAGGCATGACATTAACGGCGGCAGGAGCCATGTCCCTGGATAGCAAACGACAATAATGTTGATGCTTTATCAAGTAGGTGTAGATCTAGGAGTTTATTTGGGAATTCCAAGCTCGATATTCTTAATGTTTTAGAGAAGAGAAAAAGGCTGTGAAGCCTTATTGTACATAACTTTTATTTTATATGAATACCGATATACTTTTTCTACAGTCTTCCATTTTGTGTTCTTTTACAAAATTTATTTTATATTGTCATTGTATTTTGTAACTTAGTTGTTGTTGCCATTAATATTTTCATTCAATGTTTTGTTCAAAAGCATGCTGTCATATAACTTTTTGCACTATAATGGTCATTTTTTAGCAATCCAGCAAGAATCTCACCTTGGCACAAAAGGGTTAAGTGTTCAGCATCGCATGGGGAGCCTAGAAAGGTCAAAACCCTCTATGGCACGTATGGAGCCCCGTGCAATGCTGAACACTTTTCCCTTCTATGCCACGTTAAAGAAACATCATTTGACCACTCAAATTCAAATTGAACTTGCATAAACTGATGGAAAGCATCACATAACATGCATAATAACATGGGAACAGTGATAGAACATGTTAATCCAAATGGCATTACTTTAAATTGATAATGCCCATACCTAGTATGAAATGATGACTTAGGGACATCCTCTTCCCGAATTCATACTTGGTGATATCCCGACCTTAAATCAATTTTAGTAAAATATTTTGCCCATTGCAATTGATCAAAGAGCTCATCAATGCGAGGCATAGGATATTTATTTTTTATGGTGATTTTATTTAGTGCTCGGTAATCTATGCACAAACTCATACTACCATCCTTTTTCTTTAGCACCAATAAAACTGGTGTAAACCAAGGTGAGCTACTTGGTTGAATGTCGCCCTTCCTAAGGTATTCCATTAATTGTCTTTCGACCTCACGTTCTTCCATTTGACTAAGCCTATATGGGGGTTTACAAATAGGGATAGATCAAGAATCCAATCTATTTTATGATCTACTTCTCTCTCAGAGGGTAAACCATCGGGCAAATCAGATGTTAAAACATCTTTAAATTCAAACATTAAATCATCGAAAGAAGATTTATACTTTTTAACATTATAAAAAACAATATTACTTCTTTTCGATGTAGTAGACATAAAATCACCAATAAAAGTAACTTTAAAGAGATATACCTCGCATTCTTCTTGGTGTAGTAGTCGTTCCAATTCCATCGAACAAATAAGAGGAGAGTTGAGCACATCATGTTCTCCTTGAATTTAGAAGACTCCACCCTCTTTTTCAAACATAATGAAGTTATTAAGATAACTCCGCTGTAAGCTATGCTCAAGGCTATATAGCGATTCTCAACCAAGCACTACGTCTGTTTAATCAAGATGCATGATTTGGAAATCCAAGGCATCCTTGATAACCTTGAATATCCACTTTTACACCATGTATCATGGTGTCCCAAACTTTATCACTGCCCTTTGCCAAAGAGACCACATATTCATGGGCACTTGGACTCTCAGGCAATTTTAATTTCTTAACTAACAAGTAGTTCAAGAAATTATGACTTGCACTATCATCAACCATCACTATTACTTGTTGCCCCTTAATTTTTCCATGCATCCTAATTAAATCATGAGGACCAAAGGTGGGCTGCCACATTACCGATGATGGACAACACATGCGGGTGCTATCCTCATGATAGACCTCTACCTCAGTGTACTTTTCAGTACCATAAAACGGCGACACTGGCACCGCATGTACTTGTTTTTGTGGAGGTCTATTTGGGGATTTAGCTCCCACTTGCTTATTTTAAGGCAGTTTCAAGCAGCATGGTCTTTTCCCAAATATTTGAAGCAAAGATTTTCTTGCCTAGCCCTTTCATAATCCTCTTTCTTTAAGAGAGAATAATTTTGTGTTTGAGGTTTCTAAGGTGGTGTGAGGAACCTCCTTCTTAAAGTCCCCTTCCATTTCAAATTGGGAAATTTATTGAACTTAGGAACAAATCCTATTTGCTTTGAAGTTCCAATTTTGGATTTCCCCATCGTATCGTCATATATTTGAGTATACTTAATTGCTTCCTCAAAGGTTTTGGGAGAATTTCTTTTCACCTCAACCTTATGTCTTTGAGACCTCTCACGCAACCCCTTATCTTTTGGAATTCATCAAATCCCCTCAACTTAAGGACTACCGTTCACTATGTACTGGACTAGAATGTTTTTACCCATTGTGCAATTGTCCCAAGCCTCCCAAGCTCTTTTTAATTCATTTTTTGGTAATTTTTTTAAAAAGAAGGCTTGTTCAAACTCAGCCCAATACCTAGGAATTCTATCATTTTCCCTGAGGCTCATCCACCATTTATAGGCTTTATTTCCAAGGGAAAGACTTGCTTCCATGACTTGATTTTTAGGAGGGGTATTCCTAAGTCGATGGAAGTCTTGCCACTTTTGCAAGAACGTATTAATCATATCTTTATTTCACTCCTTTTCTTCCCCATTGAAAATTGGCAGTTTCAAGTCCTTAAGGATGTTAGAGGTTTCTCTAAGTTGAGAGGTGGAATTCTCAACTTGATTAGGAGGAATCGGTGATTTTTTTGTAGTCGTTACTGATTGAGAATCGACTAACTTGGTTATGGCTTCAGCGAGGATTACCAAAAAGTGAGCGGAGAAAAGCGAGCAGCCCCAAATAAGCGAGCAAGATTAAATAGGTTTCAAGCGAGTGAGAACCTCATCCAGCATCTTATTCCTCTCAATATCATTGGAACAATTGATGTGATCATAAGCAAATTAAACATATTCGAACAATGAAGGCATGCCTAAAACTCACAATTAACTTTTCTTTCATCCCCATACTATCAATTTGAGTCATTGTGGAGAGGTAGAGACACAACAATACATAAAATTTGCGATAAAAAAAGCAAACACTACTCAGATTGAACATCCACACAGCAAGATAATGATAGATCACAAGGTAGAATATATGACTGAAAATATGTAAACATGATCATGTGCTACATATACATATCATGTCTTTTATGCTTGCAGAAGATCATCCATACATTCGATCCAAAAACATGGAAATAGAACTAACTATGTCAAAAGAAAAAAAACACATTTTCACCATAAGGATTAATTTTGCTCAGTGAAAATACCTATGTAATCTGGACAATACTATGCTTTAAAAAACTTAGAGAGCCAAAAAAGGATTTTAGCCCTCCATACTTCTATTATGACCAATGTCTGAATGATAGTTCTATCGGAACTAGAAATGAATGCATCTAACCACTATGTTGAGTGCTCATCCAGTATCATGTAGACTATTATGTTAAACTCAATATGTGACCACAAACTCAAGCATAGGAGGAGCATGATTCAAGTGAAATAATTGGCAAAGACACTCTGTAACTAGTATCCTACTGCATCTAACGGAAAATATGCACCAGGCATTAACAAGCTTCTATTTCCACCTGTATAAGCAAACTCGTATCCTGTAGTATGAAAAACTTTAAGGAAAACATTGCACTTAATGCATCAAATAAGCCAGTGCTACTCATCATGCACAATCGAACAATCATCAAGGAAAGTCTAGTTAAGCAAGTTGAAGCAAAAACCAACTATCTATTCGGATCTATGTCGTGGTGTATCTGCCAACCATGAGTAGCAAAAGAACCTATGAAAAAAGCAAAATAGGGATTATGCCACTCTACCATGATCACTTCCATGCTACAAATAAGGGAATACATAGTCATTTTAGGGTACTTTTAGGGTTCATTCCCAACCACTAAAAAGAGAGCCAATGCTATCTATTTGTATTCATAAAATCTTTATGAAAATTATCATGTTCAATATAAGGATAGGAGCCAGCTCAATGGGTAGTCTTAAACAAATATAAATACTATTCGAATTTTAACCTTATGCAAAAGCTTTTTTTTTAAACACAAAGTAAAACTTGATTATACATATAGATGGGAATCAGGTCACCATTGTAAGTATGTATTTAGTAATTAAGTTGAAAATATTCCCTTAGAAAAATAGCTCAATCAACATAGTACCCATATTATATATCCAAAATACCATTAGATTGTTTTCATCACTTGTCATGAGTACTAACCTCAATTGGCATTATGTATTTGGGTCAAAATAGTTTTTAGTATAGGATATAATGGAGCAATACATTTATGTAATATCTAGTGATCATAGTTTCTAATATAGGATAAAATGGAGCATAGAGTAATGTTGTCATTCAAAAATGATAATATACCTTCCTTGACCATATACAAGTATCATGCATTCATAAAAAAAGTTAGTCATAAACTGCAATATAATGTGCCCATAATGCACGTACATTAAATCGTCACATGTTAGAATGTGAGAAAGGGAATAATTTAACTATGAAATTAGGGATCAATGTAGGAAATGGTCTTCTATGCACACATATATGCTAAGGGTCCATCTAATACAATATTGGAAATTGATGTGAGTATAAGTGTATGCATCCATCGGTGATGTATATGAGTGTATGCATCCATTTGTGATGTATATTGTTGTACTAATCCATGGTGCTTTATGGCTTGAGTTGTTTGTAGCGCAATTAATCACAACAATGTTGTATTTTTTAAAAGAAAAATGCCATAAAAATTTCATGCTGCAAAACACACACAAAAAAATGGCATTTGTAGCATTAATCCAAGCATTTCCTACAAGCAATCTCCATCCCTCCCTTTCCTGCTTGCTCTTTTGGCCACGTCCACCCTCTTATTGCCCTTCAAGACTGCCTCTTGCCTCCTCACCTCCTTGCTTCCTCAACTCCTCACCTCCTTGCTTCTTTGCCTTCTCACCTCCTTGCATCATGCTTGTTGCTGGCAATTCCAAGGCTGTCCCTCCCCTCATTGGCCAGCTCCTCTACTCCTCACGTCATCCTTCTCCTCATTTTGGTGTCTCCAATGAATAGCTTGGGGGTCTTGCTTTTGGAGGGGGGAAGCATAAGAATGGCAACACCTTAATGCGCTGTCATTTTTCATGCTTTTGCCACCCAAAAACAAGACCTGCAAAGCCCTTGCTTAAGCTTGAATGAGCCTCTTGATTTTGGGCGTGTTAAGCCATTTTTGACCATTATACCCCCAAAAT